>NC_137026.1:6220747-6393547 GCF_032717465.1 Coenobita brevimanus | reverse complement strand
CTACAGAACCATCAGAGTAGAAAAGAGGAGGGAAGGATGATGAGGTAAAGTTGTTAGAAAGATTTTTGGCAAGGTACCAGAAGGAGCGGGAGGAATTCGAGTTCGAGAGTTGAGAGCATTTAGTGTGGATGAAATTATTTTTAGTAGAGCGAAGAACAGACTTAGCACGATTCCTGGCAGAAACGTAAAGATGATGTGATTCAGGGGTGGGTTGGCTCCGGTACCTTTTGTAGGCCCTCTCCTTGTTGCGGACAGCATTAGAACAAGCGTGATTAAACCAAGGCTTTCTTGCGTTATTCAAAGGATATGAGAAAGGAATGTATGCTTCCATGCCCAAGAGAATAACCTCCGTAATGCGCAAGGCACACTCAAATGGCTCCCGGCCATGGAAGCAATAATCATTCCAGGGAAAATCAAAGAAGTACTGCCTGAGGGCCTCCCAGTCCGCGGCTCCAAAATGCCACAGACGACGTTTCCCTGGAGGGTCCACAGGCCGTACCGGTTAAGGTAATAAGGTTGTGATCGGAGGAGCCCAATGGAGAGAAAAGATTAACAGAGTAAGCAGAAGGATTAGTTGTGAGGAAGAGGTCAAGTATGTTGGAGCTCTCTCCAAGGTGGTCAGGGATACGGGTAGGGTGCTGTACAAGCTGCTCTAGGTCATTAAGGATAGAAAAGATGTAGGCTTGTTCACCCCTCCCCCTGGGGACTCCGAGGCTTGGTGAAGAGACGCCATTTTTGTTGATTTTTGAATAGGAAATGTAGTGTGTACTGTGCATGTAGTTTGGTGTAGATAGTTAGAGAAATTTGTACTGGTGAGCATGCTGGCCTACTCTCTGTGTAATTGAGACACTGAAAAAGTTCAGCAAAGAGGGATGGTCAGGAACTAGTCCTGAGGGCTGATGAAACGGGAGCTCCAGCACTCCCTGTCATCAGCTTTCCATCAACCTCGGGAGTACTGCCCTGCTTGACTGGTGTTACAGTGTACTCCTATCTATCTGTCTATCGATCGATCTATTTACTTATTTTTTTGTAGAGGAAACAAGAGGCATGAGAAGACTTAAGACCTGTCCTTCCTGCAAGTCTGAGTTACGAGCGGGAATTAGTCGTAGTAGTAGTAGTAGCTGTTGTTATGGTTGTTCCCTAGGCAGTCTGGCCGAACAGCCCCGAGTCCCTTAGGAAGGCCATGGCCGAGACCGGGCTTTCTCACAGAGCTCTCAAAGTGTGTATATTGTGTTGTTGGCGTAGGTGTCTGTGTGCAATGCAGTCTTCCATAATGTGCTTAATAGTGTGGGATGCTGTGTTACATCCTGGACAGGCATCAGCGACAGGGTCATCCAGCCTCTTTTGGTAGCTTAAAAGGGCTGGATGGTGCCCAAATCTCAACCTGGCCAGGTGGACCCTGTCCTCACGAGGGAGATAGGATTCAGAAGGGTGGATGTCAGGAGACCGTGCATGCAGCTGTGTGTTGTCTTTAAGTAACTGAATGGAGCGGCAAGTGATCTGAGTGTGGATATGCTTCTGGAAGCTGGTCTGAGGTGGGCGAGGGGGAAGAGATGACAGTATTTGTGTATGATATCGTGTGCTGGGTGTTGTTTTGATGTTCCTTGGTGGGGGTGGATGTGCTGCCATGTAATGTAGTGGATGTTGTGGGTTTGTGGAGGCTGCAGCAAGAAACTGGGTGCCTCTCATGTCTAGGTGATCCTTGACTATGAGGACTTTGGTTTCCTGATATAGGTGGTCTGTGGGTGTAGTAGCTGTGCAGCCTGTGATTATTTTTAGGGCCTTGTTCTGTATGGTCTGTAGTGTTGTAGTGTGTTTTGGTGAGGTTAGGAGCCCAGGCAGGGCTTGCATAATTCTTCACTGATCGTATGTATTGTTTGCATACTGTGGTGGTGGTGGTTTCTTTGTTGTGTCCGAATGTTGTATGGACAAGTGACCTCAAGGCACTGGGTCTTGGTGTTATTTTATTTTTAATGTTTGTGATGTGGTGTTTAAATGACATTGATGTATTGTATGGTACACCAAGGATTTTGTGTGTGTGTGTATGTGTGTGTGTGTGTGTGTGTGTGTGTGTGTGTGTGTGTGTGTGTGTGTGTGTGGTAGGGGAGTGTTGTTTGTGGTGAGATTTGGGATGTGACTGTGTTCTGCTGTCCAGTTTGTGAGATGGGTCACTGTAGATTTGGCTGGGGCTATTTTGAGCCTGTTTGTGGTGAACCATTCATGCAGTGTGCTGAGGTAAGGTTGGAGGATATTAGAAGCTGTGTTTGCATTTTGGTGCGTACATGTAAGTGTTATGTAATCTGCATAGGAAGCTATGTGAATCTGTGGTGTGTGAGGTATGGGTATGTCGTGCATGTATGGGTTAACCCTTTAACTGCGGGTATTGTTTTGGTCTGACTGTCCTCTCCCGCGGGAGTTTCAGCCAAATGTAAACAAACCTTTAAACCTTAATAACTCTGCACAGAATAAAGCTAGAGAAAAAAATAAGGTACCATTAGAAAGTACTAACCTTCAGCTTTCCATTGATGTAGGTTTCATGACTTTGTTGACTTTCACAGGACGGGGAGAGCCGTTAGAAGTGAGGGGTGTGAAATAACTATTTTACGCCCCACACACCAGTACCAAATGCCAACCACTCTCTCATAATAGTCATATAAACATATATGAACACTGTACATACGATAAACACCCACTCTGTGTTCACTGAGGTAGGTAAAAGGCACTTCCCTGCGGCTGCGCCCGCTCTTCACTCCGGCTGCGCCTCACTTCACTGCGGCGGCACCCGCTCACTGACGTTTCATGCGATCTTTTCATTCTTTCTAACTTCTAATATTATTTTACATATAATATGGGCAATGTACATTATATTTACAATGCACTTATTACTATATTGTGTCACTGGCGCATCACAGAATTACATAAGTGCTGCAGAATTCCACAAGTGCCGCAGATTCTCTTATTACAATATCACTTATTATACTGGCCAATATTTCCTTTTTTTTCTAGGCAAAATATCCCTTATTACTACATTATCCATTATACAATTATTGGCAAAGCACGTCACTGTCGCATCACTATATACAGTATCACTGTCACTTTCAGTATTTACTCAGAGAGTGGTACTCGGCAAAGCACGGACTTACACATAGAGCGACTTGGCATTCAAGGCACTGGTGTGTGCTCATTTTTCTCGTCCTAGGCCTCCGTGTGGTGGTAGAACATACTCTGCAGCGGCCCTGTGACAACCTGCCGCCTGCTGTAGGAGGCAATTTCACAAGCTGGTGCCGGCTCATGTAATTGCGGCACTCAAGACGGTCAGGTTGTGTGTCAGAGTGTCGCCTTGGGATCAATGCCGTCACCTGACCAAATCGTGCAAGTAGCTGCTGCACGACAGTCTTCGAAAACTGTCTCAGTGATGGTTGCCTTATGCCCCCGACTTGTGTCTTGTAGAGAATGAAGGCGTTGAGCATGCACATATCGAGCATGTGCAGGCAAGCCTTCCTGTACCATCGGGTGTTTCTCCTGAGACAGTCGATTTCGCCAATCATCATATCAGACTTATCAACAAGTCTCATATTTACATTATAATCAATGACGGCATCAGGCTTCATGATTGGCTCTCCCGTCCTGTAGCTGACCTTCCCAGTTCTCTTCAATTCCCCATTGTGGATGGTGCTGATCATATTCACGACCTTCTTGTCATGCCACCTGATCGCAAGAAGCTTGTCTGACTTCTTCAGGTGAACATCTCCCCTGGATGATGATGATGCTTCAGGGAAACTAGACCACTCTTTCCTATAGCTCCGTACAGTGCCAACAGTGCCAATGCCGTGTTCAGCAAGGTATCTGGAGAGTTTCGGTGCTGTGTAATAATTGTCTGTGTACAGCACATGATTACCACCAAAATACCTCTCCATCAGCACTTATACAACGGAGCCAGAGAAGCCAAGGGGGTCTTTCCTGTTCACATCGATTGTGCTAGCCGAGTAAATGACAAAATCAAGGATATACCTCGTCTCACAGTCACACAGCACAAAGAACTTTATCCCAAAGCGGTGGCGTTTGCTGGGGATGTACTGCATGAATTTGAGACGTCCTCTGAACAATACCAGGGATTCGTCTATGACGACTTTCTGCATAGGCCTGAAAAATCGCATAAATCGATCCCTAATCCTGTTGAGAAAATCCCTCACTTTCCACAAAGGGTCAGTTTGGGACGGGTTGTCATTGTCAGCGAAGTGCAGGTATCCTAGCAGCTGTCGGAACCGATCCCGTGACATATACTTCCCGAATATAGGGATAGTAGTTATGTCATCCACGAGCCAGTACTCCTCCAACTCATGTCTCTTTATATGGGGCATCAGAAACATTAGTGCAAAAAACACATACATCTCTCTGATCCCGACAGGCAACCATGACACTTGCTTTGGTGAGCCAATAGGTCCCAGCCCTTCTGCTGCACACTGAGCTGCATACCTATTGGTCTCATCGCTGACATGCTGCACAATTTCATCATCAAGGAAGGCCAGGAAGTAATCAACAAACTCATCACCTGCGTTGCATGGGAAGGCAGGCTGTATTCCAGCATTTGTCATATCAAACGGTGGATTGTGTGGCTGGAAATCTCCACCGTCAGACCAAACAAATGCATCCACTTGCCCTGTGTGTGGTTCAGTGGCAGGGGCAGGTTGCATTCCACTCCTTTCCCCGTGAGAAGGAGCTGATGTGGAGGCAATGGGTGAGGCAGGAGGTGAGGCAGGAGGCAAGCGGGAGGTGGGTGAGGCAGGAGGCAACGGGGAGGGGTGTGAGTGCAGGGGCGGTGAGTCGGGGGGTGGCGCGGGTGAGGGAACTGAGCAGGGGGCAGGCGGGGGGGTTTCTGACCTGGTGCGTGGTGAAACTTGACCCTTTCTACCCCGCTTATCACCTCGCTTATCGCCTCGCTTATCGCCCAGCTTTGCCCTCCAACTGCCACGCATCCCCTTTGTTCTAGGCCTGCCTGCACGGCCTGCACGGCCTGCCTTCCCTCGCTTTGCAGGCTTTGGTAATTCGTACTCCTCAGATGATGTAGACTGAGGAGAGGGCACGACAGATGATGATGATGATGATGTGAGGGCAATAGGGCTAGGGGAACGGGAAATTGATGGGAAATGCGTACTAGGGCCTGGTGTGGGAGATGTGAGCCTGCGCTTCACTCCCTTCCCACGTGCAATACCAGATTTGCCCATAGGAGCCTTTCCTTTCCCAGAGTAAGTTGGGGGTGGTGGGGGGGAATCAACACGATCACTTTCATCACTGTCACTATCAATGAAAATGGTTCACCACCAATCACTGCCAAATCATCACTGCTTGCTGTGAGTGTGTCACTTTCACTGCCACAATCAAGAGTAGTACTTACAGTTTTGTCCAGCTCAGTTCTAATTTCAGGAGTGCTCAACCCCTTCTGCCTCGCCGTCGGCAGTTCCTTTACCGGTGTAGAGGTAGAGGGAACACTAGCACTAATCATTGTAGAGGAGGAAGCGAGCGACGATGAGTCGGGACGGAGCGCCATTATCACGCACAGAGCTGGACAGATACTGACTGACGCGGGTCAGGGCAGGGGTGGGGGGGGGCCCCCTCGGGGTTGGAGGAGGGAGGTGTGGGATGGCTGGCGTGAAAGAACTCAACAGCTACTCTTGCGTGAGACTATTTGCGCGCCGGGAAAACGCGCGGTGTTCAAAATATTCACGATCATTCCAGAATGACACCCGCGGTTTGGTCCAGTTTTGTCACTGTCATTCTGGAATGACACCCGCGGTTAAAGGGTTAAAGAGTGTAGGGGACAAAACAGATCCTTTGGGGATGCCATTTGTGAAATTTCTGATGTTAGAAGACTGACCAGCAAATGTTACGCGTGCACATCTGCCTGCTAAGTAGTTTGCCAGCCATCATTTTGTGTTATTGTGCATGTTTGTGTTGAGTATTTTGTTTGTGATGTTGTGGCTGGGGATGGCATCAAAAACTTCACTGATATCTAGTGTGGCCAGGAGTGTTCTGTGTGGTGGCCTAGCTGAATTCATGCCATCGAAAACTCTCGGTGTAAGGTCTTGTAAGAAGGGTGTTTGTGGAGTGTAGTGGCCTAAAGGCATGTTGTGATTGGGCTAGGGGAATGTGAGGTGTGACTAGTTGTAGTACTAGTCATTCAGTTACTTGAGAGGGGGTGCAGAGGAGTGTGATGGGTCGGTGTGAGGAAGGTAACGTGGGGTCTTTGTTGGGTTTAGAGATAGTGATGATAATGCCATGCTTCCAGATGTTGGGTATTATGTTGTGTGAGTAGCTGTAGTTTGATATGTTGGTGAGTGCTTGTATGCCTTGTGGTCCAAAGTGTCTAAGGTGAGTGTTGCTTATGTTGTCTGGTCCACAGGCAGATGAGTGCTTAAGATTGCTAATGATGTGATTCGTCTGGTTGTAAGTGAAAGGTGCATAGTCTGGGTCTGTTGGGAACTGCTTCTTACGTCGGATTATACGTCTGTCTTCGGGATGGGGGTTTAGATGGCTGACTTGTGAAAAGTGATTGATGAGAGTGTTAGTCATAGGTGTCAGTGCATGCATTACCTGGACGCTGGATCCTTGGGTGAGGCCGCTTAGCTCCCTCCACGTCACATCTGAGCCTCCTACGCCCACCATGTCCCTCACCGCTACCTGGAAACACTCCTGGATGACTCGTACTTCCAGTGGTTAAGGAAGTGCCCTAACACCTCTTCCTTACCGATTTATTTCTGGATATGGCTGGGTAATGTGTGGTACGTGGGGGCGCGCATCATCCACCCACTTAGTGTACTGGTACCCTGTTTTTAGGGTAGCTCTACATCGAGTGGCAAGCCAAATGATTTCCAATAAACCACGAAATCATTTACAATGTTGGGTGGTAACCTTATAACCAACCAACACGTGTTCCCTACATGACAGGAAGTGGGTTGGGGGAGGGTTAGTGCCCCTCCCCAGAAAACAAATAACTAAAAATAAGAACAAGAAGCCTCAGACCAGGACTGACCAAAAGATGACGACTAAGATCCGTACAAAGGACATGATACGGATGGCGACCTGGAATGTAAGTGGTGCAAATGATGAGGTGAAAGAGAGAGAGATTGTCCAGGTGCCTGAGGGTGCGAAAGTGGATGTATGTGGATTAACTGAAACTAAATGGTGAGGTGAGTGTGTGAGAATGGGAGTATGGATGGGGAATATGTACAGGAGTAGGTGAGAATGAGAGGGCAAAAGAAGGAGTGTGTATTGTTGTGAGTAACAGATGGAAGGAGAATATAAAAGAGTATGGCTCAGTTGAGTCAAGGATTGTGTGGATAAGATTGAAAGTTGGACTACAAATGTGGGCGATTTTGTGTGTGTATGCGCCAACGCAAGATCGTGCAAGCAGAGTGAGAGAAGAGTTCTGGACAAATGTGGAAGTGTGCATGGAAAAGTTTGAAAGGAATGAGAGAGTGTTTTTGATTGGTGATATGAATGGTATAGTAGGGAATGTGAAGGTGGATGGAGTAGTTGGTGAGTGGGGTGTGCCTGATGAGATATATGAGAATGGCAGTGCTTTAGTGGACGTTTGTGCCAGGAAGGGGTTGGTGATAGCCAATACCCTCTTCAGGCACAAGATGTTCCACAGGTACACATGGCGAGTGATGAGAAGGATGGGTGGTGAACTGAATGAAAGGAAAGCAATGATTGATTATGTGTGTGTGGATGAAAGGATGTGGAGATGTGTAATGGATGCAAGAGCATACAGAGACTGGGGAAGTGGACTTTCTGACCACCACCAAGTGGTGGTCAGAATCATGGTCCAAATAAAATGGAGAAATAGAAGAAGGGAAGGACGGGAGGAAGGAGTAGATGTGAGGAGAGTGGGAAAGTTACAAGAGGATGAGAAAAAGGCAGAATATAACAGAGAAGTGGAGGAACGATTGGGTAAATATGAATTGGAGCAGATGGGGGACGTGGAAGGTGTGTGCAAGATATTCACAGAGGAAATATGTGCAGCATGTGAGGTGGTGTGTGGGGTGAAAAGAAGACGAAAAGGGGTGCTGGTGGAATGAAGAGGTGAGACAGGCTGTGGCACAAAAGAAGAAAGTATATAATGAATGGATGAGAAATAGGGGCGTGGAAGAAATTGAGAGACGGAAGAGAGAGTTATATGTAGAAAGGAAGAGACAGGTGAAAAGATTAGTAAGAGAGAGTAAGAAGAGAGTGAATGTGGAATTTGGAAGGAATTTGAGTGTAAAATGGAGGGAATGTAAGAAAATGTCCTGGAAAGAGGTAAAGAGAGTCAGACAGGGTGGCAATGAAGTTAGTAGGGGAGTGAAAGATAAAAATGGTAGATTACTAGTTGAGAAAGGAGAAAAGGTGAGCAGATGGAGAGAAGACTTTAATGAATTGTTGAACATAGAGAATAAAAGTAATGCGAATATAAATGGCTGGGTAATGGCTGGGAGAAGAAGGGAGGTAAGAAGACAGGAAGGAATCAGTAGGATGGAAGTTGTGGAAGCATTGAAGAAAGTCAAAATGGAGAAAGCCCCAGGAATTAATGGAGTGTGTGGTGAAATGCTGAAGCATGGGGGAGAGATAGTAGTAGAATGAATGTGGAAGATGTGCAGATTGGCCTGGGAGGAAGGTAAAGTCCCGGATGATTGGAAGTCAGGTATAATTATTCCCCTGTACAAAGGGAAAGGGGAAAAAGAAGTGTGTGGTAATCATACGGGCATTTGTCTTCTTAGTGTAATAGGAAAAGTATACAGTAGGATACGTATTGACAGAGTTAGGGAAATAACAGAGAAATTAGTCGGAGAAGAACAGGGATGCTTTAGGAAGGGAAAAAGTTGTGTAGATCATATATTCATTCTTAGATTTTTAGTGGAAAAGTGTCTAGAGAAGGGAAAGAAGTTGTATACGGCCTTCATGGATTTGGAGAAAGCATATGATAGGGTGGATAGACAAGGATTGTGGAAAGTATTAAGATTATATGGAGTAGATGGGAAGTTGTTGAATGCTGTGAAGAGTATGTATGAGGGTGCTAAGGCTGCAGTGAATGTGGATAGTGAACTGAGTGATTTTTTCTATTTGAAGGTTGAGTTGAAACAGGGATGTGTCATGTCTCCATGGTTGTTCAATCTGTATATGGATGTGGTTATAAAAGAGATACAAGGTAGGGCAGTGGATGTTGGAGTGGCCCTAATGAGAGAGGGCAGTGTTTGGAAACTTCCTGTACAGTACTGTTGTTTGCAGATGATACTGTGTTGTTAAGTGAAGACGAAGGGGAGCTGCAAGGCTTGGTGGATGAGTTTGGAAGAGTGTGTAAGAAACGGAATCTAAAGATGAATGTAGGGAAGAGTAAAGTAATGGTCTTGGGTAGAGTTGAAGTCTGTGAATGTACAGTGAGGTTGGATGATGAGGAAGTGGAAAATATAAGTACGTTTAAGTACTTGGGTAGTGTGATGAGTAATGATGGAAGTTTGGAAGGGTACAGCAAGGAAGAAAGGTTGCTGATTCCTTGGAGGCAGTGATAAGAAATAGGAAAGTGAACATGGAAGTGAAAAAGTTATTACATGACAGTTTTGTGATACCGACTCTGACGAATGGAAGTGAAGCTTGGACGTTGTTGGAAGGACACAAGTCAAGAGTGAGAGCAGTGTAAATGAGTTATTTGAGAGGAGCCTGTGGAGTCACATGGAGAGACAGACTGACATGAGGATGTGAAGGAGCGCTGTGGTGTGGATGTGGATGTGATAGGAAGCATTCGGAGAAACACACTGAGGTGGTTTGGCCATGTGAAGAGGATGGAGAGTGAAAGACTGACGAGGAGAGTGTATGTGAGTGAGGTGGAGGGGGAGAGAGGGAGGGGAAGGCCGAGGATGAGATGGAGGGATGGAGTGGAGAGGTATATGAGAAAGGGGTATGTGAACTGGGAGCAAGGCAGTGAAATGGCAGGGGACAGAGTGACTTGGAGGCTATTTGTTTGTGGCCACCCCGTATTAGGGATTAAGGCGTCTGGCAATAGATAGATAGACCTTAATTATGCACAATATGGTGATATTAGAATGATTTAAGTAACACAGAAAAGGGCCGTAAGAAGTAATAAGCAAAATAAATCGCTTAGAATGAGATATAAGGAAGCTTGCATAACTGACGAAATGTGGACCCATATCTCACTTACAGCCTCACTTAAGCCTCATTACTACCTCACTTACTACCTCATTTACAACCTAACTAACAACCTCACTTAGTATCTCACTTACTACCTCACTTACAACCTCACGTACAATATCACTCTGAACCTCACTTACAACCTCACTTACCACATCGCTTACGACCTCAGTTACCTCACTTACAACCTCACTTACCACCTCGCTTACAACCTAACTTACAACCTCACTTACAACCTCACTCACATCGCTTACTACCTCGCTTACGACCTCACTTAAAACCTCACTTACAACCACACTTACTACCCCATACTCTGCTCACAGTAACTTTGCCTCTCTCTCTCTCTCCCTCTCCAGTGCTGAGCTACAACTAAAGATTAACACTAGATATTGTGCTAGTCACGAAGAAGAGCTACGGAAAGGATGTAGAGCTGCATTTTATTATATTCTGCCCTATAGCTACGGAAATTGGCTATAAAAGGACAAAAATTTCAGCCAAGTTGAAGAAACCAAGTATATAGCAACATAACAGAGAGAGACTGACAGACAAAAAACCGTATTCCATACTTCAAACAGCATAACAGGAGGTAAATTCGATGCACCTTAGTTATGACGCAGGAAAAAGTCTCCTTGGTTACTGTTGCAACTGACTCTCCAATCTGACTACACCTGACTATCAACTGAACTGAAAGAGGTTAGGGATCTTTATCAGATTAAAAGTTCTATAGAATTTCGTTTTTTCATGGATTTCAAGGAGAGACAAAAACTGGGGTGGTTTGAAGGAGTATATTATCAGAACTGTACTCTTTTCAATTTAACTTGGCCTAAAATCAACGCCTCTCCATTTTGCGCAATGCCACTTAACTCTTTTCCTGAGTTCCCTTATCTGTCTCGCTTCCATTGTGCTGCCTCCTCGCCTGGTCACTATACTCTTTTCAAAAAAACTTGGCTAAAAATTGACACCTCTCCACCTTTCGCTAAGCTACTTAACTATTTTCCTATGTATCTGTCTATCTTACGCCTTAATCCCGTAAGGGGTGGCCACAAACAAATCACCTCCATGTTGCCCTGACTCCCGCCATTTCCCTGCCCTCCCCACAGCTCACACATCCCTCTCTTATATACCTCTCCACTCCATCTGTTTTCCTAAGTTCCTTTATCTGTTTCGTCTACCTGGTGCTGCCTCCTCACCTGGTCATTCTTGGCGGAGTAGAAGGTGTAGTGGAGGACGACACCTGTGGAGGGTCGAGGGGGAGACCAGGTAACCAGCACCGTCGTTGGCCCCGTCACCACCGCCCGTATGGCTTCAGGAGGACCAGGTACTGAAGCAAAGATAGTACTCTCTGATGGGCAATATAAAGCACATCTATAAATAAAAATGAAAACTAAAAGGAAACAATTCCAATGGGCCAGGCATGAAGACAAAGAAATTACTCTCTCTGATGGGTAATATGAAACACATCTATAAATAAAATGGAAATGAAAAGACACAAGAAAAAATGTTAGGATGGTCATGCATGTGGCGTCAGGATTCCGAGGGCTTGAATGGTGAGTGAGTGAGTGAGTCGCCCATATCACCGGACACTGAAGAAAAGCAAAGACATGATGAATGATGAATGAATGGTAGTCAATAACCCATTACAAATTCTTTCTCATAAAAAATATCGATAAAATATATGCAGATGGTCATTATTGCAAGGTAGAGTCAGGATTCCAAGGGCTTGAATGGTGAGTGAATGAGTGTGCGACCCATTTCACTGGATGTGCTGTTGATTAGCTCCTTCTCTAGCTCGTTATCTTTTTCTGTCTTTGCTTTCTGAACCCCGATTTACCCCATCCTTATGTGGGAAAAGGAGGTTGGGATGATGATGGTGATGATGATGATGATGACTGACTGACTGACCGAATGCATGAATGAATGAATGAATAAATGAAGGTGGGCAATACTACTGTAAACAAAGAAGCCATGTATTAATGCTCCTCACGGGCAACTGATCAACACCGCCTAAAAACGGTGAATCAAGTCAGAGAAATATAAATCCGAGGCAGATAATTACTGATGTCATTTCTGCACTGGCCATCAATTGTCACTACTCATGTAGAACACCTATACTCTCTCCACTTTAACTTGGTCTAGAATTGGTCAGATATCCTTACTCAATGCTGAGAGAGAGAGAGAGAGAGAGAGAGAGAGAGAGAGAGAGAGAGAGAGAGAGAGAAGGATGCGGAGCTACGTATTGTGTTATTTAGCAAGGAGGACTGCCAATGGACGAACAATGCCGCCAGGTTAAGGTGAACAGACTGTAGCTCTGATTCGCCTTTCCTTCCTGAGTGTGGCTGGATATCATAGCAAACTGGCTGAGAATATACAAGTGGGAATCTAAGACATGGATCGCTATGCTCGTCGATTAAGGAAGTTCTCTAATAACTTTTCCTAAGCGATTTAGTTTGCTTATTACACCTTACTGTTCTTTTCTGTGTTATATAAATCCATCAAACATCGCCATATTCTGCATTAATAACGTGCAAATGGATATTAACTAGCCATATTTGAAAATAAAGCGCTGAGGAAGAGGTGTTAGGGAACTTCCTTATCCGACAAGAATACTAGCCATGCCCAACATATAGCTACCTAAAAATCCTTCTTCAGAGTAGGAAGGCAGAGTAAGAATGAATCGCTTACGTAAAATAGCAGCGTACTCACTCCTAATAACTGCAATATTATTTTCCTTGAGGGACGTATCGTAGGTGACAGTAGGGTTCGTAACATCTTCCTCTTGGTGACTAATTTTGACTATTAGAGCTTAGAATTAAATCAGTGGCAAACAAGAGGATATGGGAGTGTACGAGGGAGAATAAATCGTCAGGGAAATGGTGTTGCGATAAGCCAACCTAAAATACGACCCTGAAATTCAACATTAGACCCTAAGTTGTAAAGTGGTAGGTTCGATCCCTTAGTAGCTTCCTAACACATTCCTTGGCGATTTATTTTGCTTATTACACCTTACTGTTTATTCTTCTGCGTGTCTTTGGTTCAGAGTATGATGATATTAAACAGACATAAAATAAATCAAATTTGAGAGAATGCAGGTATAATCTGCAAACATAAATCGCTAAGGAATAAGCCCTACGAGGTCTCCCATGCAATCCAGTACAGAAGCCCAAAATGCTCGATCTCTACCATCATCCTCGGTGCGACAGAAGACCGGGTAGTTTGGGGCGCTGTACCCGACGTCGTTGAAGGCCGTGACGGTGACGCTGACGTTGGCTGAGGGCGGCAGGGAGTCCAGGTTCTTCTCCAAGTTGGTCGTGTTCACCTGCCACGCCCTACCTGGTGACCGGAAGGCGCAGGTGTGAGTAGGCAGGGGTGGGGGGGTGGGGGGGTTAGGGAGAGGGGGGGTGGATGTCCTATGGTTCTCGGTGTGTGTAATGTGTTAGGGCTGGGGATATGTAGGGAATGTGTGTGTGTGTGTGTGTGTGTGTGTGTGTGTGTGTGTGTGTGTGTGTGTGTGTGTGTGAGTGTGTTAGGGATGGGGTTATCGTGTGTGTGTGTGTGTGTGTGTGTGTGTGTGTGTGTGTGTGTGTGTGTGTGTGTGTGTGTGGTTAGGGAGAGGGTGGGTGGATGTCCTATGGTTCTCGGTGTGTGTAATGTGTTAGGGCTGGGGATATGAAGGGAGTGTGTGTGTGTGTGTGTGTGTGTGTGTGTGTGTGTGTGTGTGTGTGTGTGTGTGTGTGTGTGTGTGTGTGTGTGTAGATAGATGGACTGATAGTTGGAGAGATAGATAAACTGTGTGTGTAGATAGATGGACAGAGAGAGAGAGAGAGAGAGAGAGAGAGGGTTGAGGTGGAGACGTATGTGAATGGTGATGGTGTGGGCTGGAGGGAGGGCAGCCTGAAGACGGGGGACAAGGTGACATGTAGGGGCTCTGTTTGTGGCCACCCCCTTCAGGATGAAGGCGTCTGACTACAGGTAGATTGATAGATAAATAAATAAGTAGATAAATACAAAGATAGATAGACAGGTATACGTACATACATGTATACATACCGTACTGACAGACAGACAGACAGACACAAATAGATAGATAAACAGGCAGACAGATAGACAGAGAAAGAAACAGCTAGACAGACATAAAGCCCATCACTTACTGTTGGCATGGGCGTGGGCGTAGGAGGTGGGCGTGGCTGTGATGGTATATCCGGCCACCGCAGCGTGGGCGCAGGTGGTGGGCGGGGGCGACCACCACACCCGCACCCCACCACGCCCAGACCCGCGGCACGACACTCCGGCAGGTGGACACGACGGGGCTGAAGTACCGGGGAAACATTACAATATTTTCCATTTCCAATGACGTTTTTTGTTATAGTTCTTGCATATTATTTTGGCCCAGATGCTCGTCCTTTAGCAGGTTATTTCTCCATCCATCTACCTATCTATAGCCAGACGCCATAATCCCATGAAGGGTGGCCGTTTGACTCTGAATTAGTTGTTTTACGGGGAGGGGCACTAACCCTCCGCCAACCCACTTGTTGACACGTAGGAAACACGTATGGGTTCAGTGGCATAAACAGACATTGCCACGGCTCTTCACCCTTCTCATAACACTTCCTTGCGACTAACATAATAATCTAGTGTTAATAAAAGACACTGTTTCGGGGCTACACCCTCCCATAACACTTCTTCGTGACAAACACACCAATCTAGTGTTCATCTGTTACTACAAATCAGCATTCAAGATAGAGAGATTGCAATTTTAGGGGAAGGTAGAGTAAAACGAGTATGAACGATGTTACTAAGAACTCTCCAATCGTGAGGGAGGCAAAATAACCAGGTAGATTATTAAGTAAGGGGGAACCAAGACTTGAAATTATTGGAACTTGAATTTGGCTCTTATTTTTTATTAATTATTATTATTATTATTTTGTAGGGAATAATCTTACGGGTTCTGGCCTAGGCTTCCTTCTTCCTTGCATTAAAAAAAAAAAATGATAACGAAAAGAGCCTCGGGTACAGTATGCTTGACTGGAGAGCGGGCATGGAGGTCTACGGATTCCATGGTACTAGTCCTAGCAGCTCTCTTGCCCTTTACCTGTAGTGAGTGTCTGTATGCTAATTCAAGTCCTTCGTACAGTAAGCCGGCATAATATACACAACTCTCTCTTCTTGCACAAAATATTAATTCTCTCTCCTTGTACAAAACGCTAACAGTGACAGGCTTTGGCATTCAGGTGTCCCAGGTTTCTCTTCAGTATATTAAGCAGTTTGGCCTGAAAAACTATACTCCTTTTACTCGAACTTGACCCAAAATTGCCATCCATCCAACTTGAATGCTGAGTTGTAAGAAAAGACTGACACTAGATTTTTATGCTAGTCACAAAGAAGTGCCATGGAAAGTATGAAGAGCGGTAACACTATTTCTGCCACAGAGCTACGTGAAATAAGCTGCAAAAGGACGAAAATCTGGGCCAAGTTAAGCTGAAAGGAGTATAGTGAATAACATAGTAGGTTGTTCACAGCTAAAGGGTTAAGGATTCGCCCACTTGCCAACCGCATCGTCATTTCCTTAGCTATTTAATCTGGACAGTGCTCCTCAGAATCATTTTGTATATCTGCAAAAACTATGGTGAAATTAAAACGATATAAATAGCATTGAAGATAATATCAAGATGTAATATGCAACATAAATTCCTAAGGAAGAGGTGCTACGAAGCTTCAAATGATATCTACAATACAGTTAAGACTCTCAACAAAAAGTAGCGATTATGAAAGTGGTCTCAAACCCATTCCAAAACTGATATATACTCTGGCATAGCTCACACCCTTCCACCTCTCCCTCCACTCCCTTGCTCTATCTCCATCATCTAATACACTATACTGTAGTTCTGGCCGTGTGTGTGTGTGTGTGTGTGTGTGTGTGTGTGTGTGTGTGTGTGTGTAGCCGAAACTGAGAAAAGGAAGCTTGGCAAGATGGTTACAACTGAGTCACAGATGGGCCCGTTCCAATTTCATGTCGATTGAAAGTTTGTAAAAAGGTGTTTTGAACCTTAACTGTTCCCGCTGGTTTTACAGTAAGAGGAATGCGTCTGGGATTCTGGCAGCTCAGCACTTACTTGCAACTATAACTCTAATTTGGACTGGACTATAATGACAGGTGATGGAGAGTGAGGGAGTGTGGGCAGGTGTGGAAGGATGTGAGACGTGGCCAGGTGTACAGTGCTTCTAATCTGGAGTGTGCCCTGGGATGCCACTCACCGTCATGGCTGGTGGAGTCAACTATCCTTGGTGAGGACAGTGGGCCTGGTCCCGCCCTGGTGAAGGCTCGCACTGCCACCTCGTACAGCGTGGCGGGTGTCAGGCCTCTCACCTCGTACTGCTCAACGCCACCTGATTCTGGGCAGCAGGGACCTTTTTAGAACTTGTGTGCCATTACTACTACTACTACCACTACCACGTCTGCTGCTACTGCTGTCATTAAGTGGTAGTCCTGGGCACCTACCATCCATTAGCTTTATGTAGTGCTACCTTCAGGTGACAACAGTGAATGACAAGCCCAGTGGTTTCTTGTATCAGAGGAAACCACTTACTATGCTGACGGGTAACCACATAACCAGAAGGACACCTGGTGGTCTAGTGGGTTAGGGCTTTCCAACCAGATGTGGTCCATCCAATGGGTAGACGGGGTTTATTGCTCACGTAATACTTTACTACTTTCCTCTTTCTCTTTATTTTCTGGATCCTACCTCATCTCATTCTCATGCGAGAGAAAGGCCACGATGATGATGGTTTTCCAGTGCATCTACGGATCCTGAAAGCAGATGCATTTGCTGGTTCGTATAATAAGTATCTTTCGGTAACATTTATTACGTACTAGCCGAAAAAGTCCGCCCTCCGGGCAGACTTTTTCGGCTAGCTCCTGCGGAGAGCTGATTGGGCCTTCGGCCAATATACCTAATGTAGTTATGTAAGAAAGTCACAACTTAATTTTATTAAAAGTTTGATAGACTTAAAATTTTGAACCTAAAGTTTAACATGGGTTACAAAAAAATATTGATGTGGAAAATTCAACTATGAAATACGTAAAAAAAAAAAATCAACATACAATTAATCCTAATATATTATATACCAAAACACTCCCTGGATCATACTGATTCAGAATATATATCATATGTGGGGGTAGACCCTAAAGGAGCCGAGTTTATAGGTAACAAACATACAAACACTCGCCTTTATTATTACTGATTTGACAGGTGAAGAGAAACACATCTATAAAGGAAAATGTACCCGTCCTCCATATGAATAAATATGAATATATATATATATTAATATATGTCTCTCTCTCTCTCTCTCTCTTTATATATATATATATATATATATATATATATATATATATATATATATATATATATATATATATATATATATATATATATATATATATAAATGATTAGACGTGTGAGGTAGAGCCAGGATCCGAGGGGCGTTAATGGTGTTTGAATGATTACCTGTCCTTGTCACTGGACATGTCGTTGATACTTTTTCCTGCTTTCACTTTCCTTGTTTTATGGGCCCACCTTACCCGATCCTTAGGTGGGTCAAAGAGCTCAGGATCATGAAGATAATGGTAATGATGATGATGATCATGATGGTCACCATCATCATGGATTATTATATATTTTGCTCATAACTGAGGTTCCCGTCGATGTATTTTAAAGAAAAGTATGCTGTATTTCAGTCAGACCTGTAATGTGTGTGGCAGACCTGTGACTGGCCTGCTGATGTATATAATGTGTGTGGCAGACCTGTGACTGGCCTGGTGATGTATATAATGTGTGTGGCAGACCTGTGACTGGCCTGGTGATGTATATAATGTGTGTGGCAGACCTGTGACTGGCCTGCTGATGTATATAATGTGTGTGGCAGACCTGTGACTGGCCTGGTGATGTATATAATGTGTGTGGCAGACCTGTGACTGGTCTGGTGATGTATATAATGTGTGTGGCAGACCTGTGACTGGCCTGGTGATGTATATAATGTGTGTGGCAGACCTGTGACTGGCCTGGTGATGTATATAATGTGTGTGGCAGACCTGTGACTGGCCTGGTGATGTATATAATGTGTGTGGCAGACCTCTGACTGGCCTGGTGATGTATATAATGTGTGTGGCGGACCTGTGACTGGCCTGCTGATGTATATAATGTGTGTGGCAGACCTGTGACTGGCCTGTTGATGTATATAATGTGTGTGGCAGACCTGTGACTGGCCTGGTGATGTATATAATGTGTGTGGCAGACCTGTGACTGGCTTGCAGATGTATATAATGTGTGTGGCAGACCTGTGACTGGCCTGGTGATGTATATAATGTGTGTGGCAGACCTGTGACTGGCCTGGTGATGTATATAATGTGTGTGGCAGACCTGTGACTGGCCTGCTGATGTATATAATGTGTGTGGCAGACCTGTGACTGGCCTGCTGATGTATATAATGTGTCCCTGGAGGTTCTGGCGCCTGACTGCGATGGTGTAGCCTCTCAGGGTGCCGTGGGTGAGGAGGGGGTCAGGGGCGCTCCAGGTCACCAGCAGGGAGTGAGGACCCCCCGCGGCCACACGAACGTCCCGAGGCGCCCCTGAAGGTGCTGGAAGAAAAAACACATTTGAGCAGAGGCAGAATGTGTCCTTAGACCTTATTATCAAAACAGTGAGGGCAAACGTGTCGACAAGCCAGTACATTTTGACAATTATTTATAGACCACCTGTGATTCTTACACGTCATTAACCTGCATCCCACGTTTCAGAGCACAGTCTGCCGATTTGACTCAACCCACGCAAGTCAAGGAGTAGGTGAAAGCCTTACCCTCTAATCCGAGATGTGAAGAGATTATCTTCAGCTGAATGCAATTCATTGGTGGCAGCAAGAATTAATAATGAAACAGATTAGTGAAGGAGTCAAGAGAGGCAGTCAGCTCATAATTTTAGACCCAATCTATCCTACAACACAACCAGAAATACTCTAATTTACACTTACACCCCTATCTGTATACTTGAATGGACGAAGCCTGGCCCAAGAGAGATGCAAATATTGTCCGCCAGTCTGACCGGCACGAGGATTAAACACAGGACTCACGGGTTATGCCTAGTCGCGAGCTGGACGTGTTAATCAAGACACCACCGGCTTCTGTGTTTTAGAAATCAGAGAAAAATGAAAGTGTAATTAATTTTCGCAGTTTCACACCAAAAAGTGATCTAGTAAGCGAAGTCTAGGACACGTATCCTCATGGGTTATGGAAACTCCCTAACACCTCCTCCTTAGCGATGTAGTTTCGGATATAATTGAATCATTCCTTTTTTTACGTTATTTATGCAGGGTATGGTGATAGTGGAAGGATTTATGTAACACAGAAGATTAAGTTTAGGGGTAAGAAACAAGCTAAATCTCATAGGAAAAGGTGTTAGGGAATTTAACCAACTAGAATGCGGGCTTAAGCTTTCCCAGTAGTGTAGAGTGTGATTCATTCTATTTTGTTAACAATTTCCACGGCAAGTGGGTCTCAGTTTACCCTTATCTTATCTAATCTAGACATAGTAACCTTCCAGTCCTAACCTAATGCCCTTATCAGAGTCATATAACACCTAATTCCTAACTTAGTGTTGGTATTAAGGGTTGGTAATGAGGTTGGTAATGTGCTGTGACAATAAAATGCTCTGCCCAGATTGTAAACCAGGATACTGTGTCAGACTGTGTAAATACTGTATAACTTTCTTGGCCAAAAAGCCTTGTACTCTACTTCTTATTCTTGTTCTTATGGCGCCTGGTGGTTTAGTGGGTAATTAAGGCGCTCAAATCGGATTGAGCTTGTGCAGGTTTATATCCAAGGGATGGTTGGAGTTTACTGATCACGTAATGCCACTCAGGGATGAGTGAGGCTGTGTCAAGACCAACATGTCTAGCCCCGGGCTTATAAGCTCCTCATGGGGCAACGAAGGATTAGATGATGAATGAATGGATGAATGACTGTTCTTATTATTCCCTTTGTGGCACAGTGACGGCCCATTGCTGTCATGCTAACCTTCCTCGGTGGTGTGACGTTACAGGTGGGTGTGGTCTGTAAGAGGGCTTCCAGGTAATTTAGGTAAATAGGCGCCACACCACTGTACAGTACTCAGGGTAACGAGAGTGTAAAATCCTACACCAACCCTCCTTGTTAGTGTTAAGTGTTTGTGGGTGATACTGTGAGACGTGCAGGTCAATGTTATATCCATTAAACTCTTAAATCCGAATGAAGTCCTTTATAATTTCCCTTGCTGCTGCCTTACGATTTCCTTTAACTTGGGAAAAGGCTCTTGAACTGAAGGAGATGTATCATGGCTTTATTGAACCCATCCAATTCCAAAATCCTACCCCACGCTGATTAAACTCGTCAGGAATGGTAGGATAAAGTATGAAAGACATCTCCTAGTCCAGTGGGGTTAAGGAGGGATTAAGTGTTTCTAGGCAATAGGAAGAAAGCCTAGGAACCCCCTTGGCATTACATACTGGTAAGGTAGAAACAGTAAAATTCTAAACTGCCTAAGTCGTGGTGAAGAGGCGTGTGGGTGATGACTGTTTGAGGGTGTCCAGACGATGAATAGGTGAGTAGATAGAGGATTTTTTTTTTTATGTGTCCGACTCTGGGCATAGGCTTCACAGCCTGCTCTCAAGGCCTAGTAGTCCTCCTAATGCCATACACCTCTACATGTCACCACTTCGGCGCTAACACCCACCGTCCATATTGAATACATGCTTGGGCTGTCTCATACAGGACTGATGTATTGGTATTAGCGGGGGTATTTTTACATGTCGACGGGTCTTCTGGTAGATCAGTAAAGTCTGATTTTATGAAATTCAAATCCATAAACTGTTCCCTGCCCCAGCGGGGATTTGAACCTGGGTCCGGTACGACTGCAGGCCACCTCTCTACCGATTGACCCACCGCCTCCTCTGGAGAGTGAAAGACTAACGAGGAGAGTGTATGTGAGTGACGTGGAGGAGAGGAGAGGGAGGGGGAGGCCGAGGATGAGATGGAGGGATGGAATGGAGAGGTACGAGTATAAGAGAGAGGGGGGGGCTGGGGGAGGGAAGTGAAATGGCTAGGGGCAGGGGGACATTGAGGCGATTTGTTTGTGGCCATCCCTTACGGGATTAAGGCGTCTGGCAATAGATAGATAGATAGAATAAATGAATAAATAAAAGACGAATGCACCCCTTCCATTATATACTGATGATAGAAATATGCTACTTTTACATTAACATGGCCCAGATTTATGTCATTTTGTGCCTCATGTAGCTCAGTGATAGAAAAAGACAGTACTGCAGCTGCACATCCTTTCTGTAACACTTCTTCGTGACTAGCAGCCTGTCCTAGTGTTACACTATTGTTGCAACCCAGCAGTCAAGATGGAGAGGTGGTAAATTATAGGCCAAGTTAGAGTACAATGGGTATAGTAAAATCCTGCACTAATTTTCCTCGTTGATGGTGACAAAGATGCACGTGGGTGATGATTGTGAGAGAGTTCCAGGAAAAAAAAAAATGACAGTAAAAATGAATACGCCCTGAAATTGTATAGTGTCTGAAAGGAACGGCCAAGTAAAATGATCCCCTCACCTTCCTTTGTGGTGGTGGAGATGCGTGTGGGTGATGAGAGAGTTAAACGAAAAAAAAACAATAAAAATTAATACACCCTGGAATGGTGGTGTCTGAATGGGAAGGGCTAAGTCAAATGATGGCCTCACCTTCCTCTGTGGTGGTGAAGATCCGTGTGGGTGATGGCTGTGATACTCCGAGGTCGTTGTGTGCCATTAGTCTGACCATATAGGTGTGGTGTGGGGCCAGGGCTGTCAGCACGTGGGATGCCGTCCACTGCCCTACACTCACATTGCGACCGTGGCCAGACCACGACTCCTCCTTCACCCCTGCAGCACGGGGAGGCGAGCATAGTATTTACCCAGCACGTTAAACATAGCATAGCATAGCATAGCATAGCATAAAATAACATAGCATAGCATAGCATAGGATTACATAGCATACAACCACCCTTACCTTCATACTCAAAACAACCCACCCTTATCAGTATACTCAGAACTACCCCTCCTTATTCTCAAAACAAACCCCCTTGTCCTTATATTAAAAATGACCCATCCTTACCCTTATACTCAAAACAACCAACCCTTACCCTTATACTTAGAACGACCCCCTTATCCTTATGCTCAGAACGACCCCTCATACCCTTATACTGTATGGTGACCGCGGCGGGCTGAGGCAGAGTCCACGACACCACCGCTGACCTGCTGGTGACCTCGCTGACCGTCACGCCAGAAGGGGCAGTGGGCGGCTCTAGCAGGGGTGATAGGAACGTGAGGTGGTGTGGGTATAGTGCTATTTGGTATGGTGTTAAATGGTGTAGTGTTATTTTGTATACAGACGTTGGATTTGGCTCTGTGTTATCTTGTTTTTGTTTTTTCTTGGCGGGAACAATCTTATGGGCTTCTGGCCTTTGGTTCCTTTTTCCTTCCATAACAAAAAAAAAAAAAAGTAAAGTGGAATCCAGAATAGTATTTAATAGTGTAGTGACAATAGGTACGGTGATAATAGATTCAGTGATAATAGGTATAATGATAAAATGTTTAGTGATCATAGGTATAATGATACTAGGTAGAGTGATAATAGGTATAATGATAATAGGTATAGTGATAATAGGTATAATGATAATAAGTAGAGTGATAATTGGTATAGTGATAATAGATTCAGTGATAATACAGTAGGTATAATGATAAAATGTTTAATGATAATAGGTATAGTGATAATAGGTATGGTGATAATAGGTATAGTGATAATAGGTATAATGATAAGTGGAGTGATAAAAGGTATGGTGATAACAGATAATAGATTCAGTGATAATACAGTAGGTATAATGATAAAATGTTTAATGATAATAGGTATAATGATAATAGGTATAGTGATAATAGGTGTAGTGATAGGTACAATGTTAATAAGTATAGTGATAACAGAAACAGTGATAACAGGTATAGTGGTAATAGATATAGTGATAATAGAAACAGTGATAATAGGTTTAATGATAATAGGTACAGTGTTAATAGGAACAGTGTGCTTACCTATAACAGCCACGTGGAACACCTGGGAGTGGGCGCCGTGTGGGTTGGTGGCACGGCAGGTGTATGGCCCCGCGTCGGCAGCAGTCACTGACACCATTTCCAACACTGCCCTCACCACACCTCCTCCCTCACTCTGCCGAATCCTTACCCTGTGTGTGTGTGTGTGTGTGTGTGTGTGTGTGTGTGTGTGTGTGTGTGTGAGGAAGAAGGTGGAATACGTACGTTAAAATCAACTATCTCTTCTGGTTCGAAAATTCTCTCCAATCTTCATAAAATTTTTGGTGAGAGTAGTTAAAGAATATATACATCATCCATCACTTGATGTAGTATTGCCTACTTCTTCCGTCACATTTATCATTCTTTTGTGTTTGCCCTCCTCTCCTGTAAGCCAGGAAACCAGTTACAGCACTGGGTGGTAACCATATAACCAACCCATACGTGTTCCCAACGTGACAGCATGTGGGTTGGTGGAGGGTTAGTGCCCCTCCCCGTAAAACAACTAATTCAAAGACAAACGGCCACCCCTTACTGGATTATGGCGTTTGGCTATAGATAGACAGATAGATTCAAGACGCTTTCTCTGGGCTTACCGGTATATAATCGTGTGGAGACAGCAGGGCTAAATTAAACAGGACTGAGAATGAAGGGGATAAAGATTACGGAACTGATTATGTTGGGAGAATGATTTGAAGACCAACGGGGGTATTCTCATCGGTTAAGGAAGCTCCCTAACGCCATTTCCTAAGCTACTTCTTTCCTTATTACACCTTACTGTCCATCTCCATGTTATATAAATCATTCTAATATCGCTGTATTCTGCACAGATAATATGCAAGAGGATAACATCAACCATATCCAAAAATAAATCACCAAGGAAGAGGTGTTAGGGAGCTTCCTTCTCCGACGAGAATACGAGCCCAAGTGTGAGGGCCGATAGCGGTACTGTGACAACTGATAATGTTAGTAGTAGTAGTAGTAGTAGTAGAAGTAGTAGTAGTGGCAGCATCAACAGCAGTAGTAGTTGTAGTAGCAATAGCAGTAGCAGTAGTAGTAATAGTAGTGGTAGTAGTAGCAGTAGTAGTTGTAGTTGTAGTAGTAGTAGCAGTAGTAGTGGTGGCAACAGCAACAGCAGTAGTAGTCGTCGTAGTAGCAGTGGTAGTAGTAGCAATGGCAGCAGTAGTGGTAGTTGTAGTAGTAGTAGTAGTAGTAGTAGTAGTAGTGGCAGCAACAGTAGTAGCAGAAGTAGTAGCAGTAGTAGTAGTACTAGTAGTAGTAGTGGTGGTAGTAGTAATAGTAGTTGTAGTAGTAGTAGCAGCCCCAGGTTCATCTGAAAAGTTAACCCAGTGGACTATAGGCTTGAAGTGCCATTCTGCAGTCACCATCCTCCTGTTGGGGGATAGGGAAAGAACTGAGGGATGTTTCTATACCCAAGCAGTTGATCCGCCTGGTTATATCATTGCCACCACGTGAAGGCGTCCCCCTCCAGCACAGGTGTATCAGGTAAGTAATATGTGTTCTTACGTGTGTCCAGGTGAGACGGGGTCATGGTGTCGGAGCCAGGTAAGGGTGAGGGGGTCGTCACCTGTGGCCTCACACGTCACCGTCACCACCTGCCCAGCGTGGCCCGTCACACGTCCACCCTCCGTCACCACGCGCGCCGGAGCTGTCAGGGAGATGGCTGAGGTGAGATGGTGCTGTCAAGGAGATGGCTGAGATAAGATGGTGTGATGGTGATGGGAGATGAGGCTGGTGAGATAAAGTGAACTGTCTCCAGGCTACGTTCTCCTTCACTTAATGTAGTGCTGCCTACTTCCTCCTTTACCTTCATCATTCATTTTCTGTGTCTGCCCTCCTTTCTTCCTATTTCTCCCATCCTCCCTGTCACTTTTTATTACTCTTCTTTCCACTTCAGATGCCATTACACTGAGTGGCAATCCTAATGGCTTCATATAATCCAGGAAACCATTTACAACGCTGGGTGGTACTCATATAGCCAAACAGCGAGATGTGGAGCCTACTATGGTGTCCCTGTTATCTGGATGAAGAGACGCAAATGCGGCATCCATCCAGGAATCAAACATAGATCCTCTACCTCGCACTTCGATGAGGCGAGGTGCTGTGTACTGCAAGGTAACATCGGTTCCCTGCATGGGGCGGTTCTGCAGTTGCGGTTGCTTGCCTGTGGTTGATGGGTGAGCTCGGCCAGACAGACCAGAGCTATTCAACTACAACAATAAATCAGTCACTTACTCTAAGTTCTTTCTCACCTTCTCAGTTTCACACTGACTGACTGCTTTCAGTTTAGCTATACTGTATTCACTTTCACTAGGAGTAAGATTGCCACCTCTCCATCTTGTGTTAAGCTGTAATAACACATTAACATTAGAATATGGTGATAGTCACGAAGAAGATCTATGGAGGAGGATATTGGGCCGTAGTATTGCCTTATTCTGCCACTGAGCTACGGGAATAAATCTGCAATAGGACGAAAATCTCCTCTTAATAAAAATTAATGGACCACAGTTTTCACAAATTATTTCCCTTATGTGAGCATCAATAAAATATATGGCGAGGGCAATTGAAGACCGGCGTTCCACCCACCGTGCACAGTCAGCTGAACCACCTTGGAGATGGGTTTGCCGACAGAGTTTGCCGCACGGCACAGATACCAGCCAGCATCCGACGCCTTGGTCTCTTGCAGGATGAGGGAGCCGTTTGGAGCCTGTGAGGACCTCACCCCATCCACCACCAGAGGCTGGAAGTCCCTGGCAGCCTCACCTAACACACCAAACCTTCATATTATTGTCTCACCAGGCTGTGTGAAAATGGGAGTAGGTATTTATAGCATTTGTTGGAGGGATAGGGAGGGGGAGGCCGAGGATGAGATGGAGGGATGGAGTGGAGAGGTATATGAGAGAGGGAGGTGTGAGCTGGGAGCAGGGCAGTGAAATGGAGGTGGACAGGGCGATGTGGAGGCGATTTGTTTGTGACTCTCCTTTACGGGATTAAGGCGTCTGGCAATAGATGGACAGATTTGTTGACTCTGAGAAGTACAACAGACATTAGCAATATTCTTTTTCACCAGTGCAATAAAGAAAACGTTGTTTATCAGATCAAGGTAACTCAAACACAAAAATCATGAATTAATCCACGTGGCATTTCAGTCCAAATAACGAAGGATAGAAGCTGTTATTGTCTTCTTGTTAATACATATATTCTCCTACCTGGAGCTTTCATCCAGGTGATAACAGGCTGAGGGTATCCACGGGCATTGCAGTCCATCACCACAGTGGACCCCACCAAGGCTGTACCACCTGAGGGCTCCACCACCCACTTAGGAGACACCTGTCCAACGCACACGCATTATGAACATTATATTATAACTGCAATGCTCCTTTTATTTTACCTTCTCTAATACTGACCGCTTTATACCTTGAACCCTGAGCTATAAGATGGGATCAGCACAAGGACATAGCGCTAGTCACGAAAAGTTCTAGGGAAAGGATGTAGAGTCGCAGCATTGTCTTTTCAACCACTGACATGAAATAAGCTTCTGGTAGACGAAAATCTGGGCCAGTTAAGGTGAAACGAGAGTAGTTTTCTTCTACATAACTCCTACATCTAGGCACGGAGTCGTGAAGCAAGTCTATAATGCATCAGTTTTAGTCCATTATCAGCTGCTTTAGTATGGAGAACAAGTACAAGATATGGTATACTGTCGCGTGGTGCTGTGCCAGTGAACATCTCATATCTCCTTTTTGTATACAGGGTGTCCCGGGAATAGACGTACTAACTTCATGAGATGATTCAAGGACTAATATTGAGTAAAACGAATGCTCTATCAACACTGGTCCTATTTTCAATGGTTACACAGCTAGTTATTAATGACCTGTGTGAATTATGAGGGAGACTATTTACGTCCATATGGTCATCGGTAACTGTAGCTCCATAAGGGATGAATGCAGGACACAGGTTTATATGGCAATTTTTCCTCAATATCAGGCCAGGAACCATCGCCTGAGGATACTATGGCAAGTACTGGACGCCCTGTATACGGATAGGGACAAATATCTGACTAATATTTTACCTTATCCCCCTATACCTCTCCTCTGGTAGCAGATATCCTAAGATGAAGGAAGGCTGGTCAGTTTCTCTATCTATAGCTGATTCTTTCTAATATGATGTGTCAGAGAGGGAAGTGATGGACATAACTGTGAAGCAGACACAGTAGGAAGGTATGCAAAATTTAGTCCCTGAACGTCACTGTACACTGATGAAAAACATGGCTTGTACACCACTGCTTCAGAGCCAGTGAGCTGCTTACTGCATCATCTCTGCAATGCTTTGTACCCAGATAAAGTTATTGCATTGGTAACACTGAAACGAACGTTATCGTTTAGATAGGTTAGGTGAATTTTTTGTCAACTCCAGTACATTTATCGTGAACCAACTCAAAACCAAATTACCATACTATTACCAAGCAAAGTTTCCAGACGTAATTCCAGAACGGTTTTATTTAATGACACTTTATTAGTACGGCTGACACACACACAGTTCTACTCGTCTGGTGGTGATACAGAATTGCATAAAAATAGCTCGAGGTCCACCATTCCACATACCATAAGCTACAATATCTGTGAAACTGACGAAAGAGATCCATACTGTCAATCAATTTAAGACTTTCTGGGGTGAAGATTTGCAGATGTTAATTATTGCTGAGAAAAAACAGTGAGTACAGTGGCACGGCCGAGACAATACGTACAGTTCAGTGCCTTATAGCTGGTGTGTGTGTGTGTGTGTGTGTGTGTGTGTGTGCTCACCTTGACCCTGATGTTGGCTGTTTTGTTGACGGCAGCAGCGGCGTTGGCAGCTTCACAAGTATAGGCGCCTGAGTGGTGCTCCTGTAGCCTCTTCAACACCAGCACCTGCAATACAGTCATTCTACTTCACTCCACGACAAGGACCTCTTACAGCTTATCCCTCTGACTTAACTCCTCCCAGCCTCTTCCATCCCAGATCCATACAGTTACCAATTTCACCTCTCCATCTTAATCTCTTAATGTCGGAGAGGGACGCCTTCCCGTGATGGAACCGATTTCACCGGGTGGCTCATTTGTCCGGTTATACAAGCGTCCCTTACCTCCTTCCCCATCCCCCAAAAGGAGGATGGTGCGCTGCTGAAGGGTAACTTGAGCCTACAGTCCACTGGGTTCAAATTCAGATGAGCCTGAAGCCACAACATCAATAACAATAACGACAATATTACCTCAGGGCAATGGCTTACAACTATACTTATTCTGACCTAAATATTGTCAGTTTGTTCCATCCTAGCTCGTCATATTTACCAGTTCCTATTCTACATCATATTCTCTGCCTATCTTTTTCCATCACTCCATGTCTGGGCTGCAGCTCTGTTAAACTGTTACCAGGAGTGAGTTCTTCATCTGTTATCTTTACTTTAAAAAAGTGTTCTGTCTATATCCGTCTGTGATTTGACTAGTGGTGATTTTTTTCTAATTCCGTCTGTTCTTTTATACACCACACATCCCACACCCACCCACGCTGCATCACTACCTGTGATACGGTGATGAATATAAAAACAAAGTAAAAATTAACTCATCACGTTGTGTATATATTTCTTGTCGATTACACCACAGAAAAAGCAGTTTCATTGTTCGGGACGTAATTTTTGGATGATTTACTGTGCCACTCTGACAGAGAGCATTAAAGAAGCAGGTTACTTTTCAGACTGTCATGTCACTAGCACACATATATACTTACATAATCTATTCCTGTGTCGCCCCCTGAGAAGCGTAGGAGCCTGGGGCTAGGCAAGTTGGTCCTGACATTTAAGATGAGAGTGACCAGCCTCACACATCCCTGAGTGGCATTACGTGGGCAATAAACCCTAACCATCCCTTGGATATAAACCTACACAGGCTCAATCTGGTTGGAGCACCGTAATTACCCACTAAACCTCCAGGTGTCACTTCTTGGTTATATGGTTACTACCCAGCGTAGTATATGGTTTCCTGGCGTCACTAAGTATAATTTAAATCTCTTACCTGGTTGTGCAATCCACCATATTATCCTATCTATCTATCTATCTATCTATTGCCAGACGCCTCAATCCCGTTTGGGGTGGCCACAAACAAATCGCCTCCAAGTAGCCCTGTCCCCCGCCATTTCACTGCCCTGCTCCCAACTCACACCCCCCTCTCTCATATACCTCTCCACCACATCCCACCATCTCATCCTCGGCCTCCCCCTCCCTCTTCCCCCCTCCACCTCACTCACATACACTCTCTTCGTCAGTCTTTCACCCTCCATCCTCTCCACATGGCCAAACCACCTTAGTGTGTTCCTCATAACGCTTCCTATCACATCCACATCCACACCACAACGCATTTTATATCCTCATTCGTCAGCCTGTCTCTCCACGTGACTCCACAGGCTCCTCTTAAATAACTCATTTCCACTGCTCTCACTCTTGACTTGTGTCCTTCCAACAATGTCCAAGCTTCACTTCCTTACGTTAGAGTTGGTATCACAATACTGTCATGTAGTAACTTTTTCACTTCCATGCTCACTTCCCTGTTTCTTATCACTGCTTTCAAGGAACCAGCAACCTTTCTTCCCTGCTGTACCCTTTCAAGCACTTCACCCTTCAAACCTCCATCCTTACTCATCACACTACCCAAGTACTTAAACGTACTCACATTTTCCAATTCCTCACCATCCAACCTCGCTGTACATTCACTAACTTCACCTCTCTCAAAGACCATCACTTTACTCCTCCCTACATTCACCTTTAGATTCCGTTTCTTACACACTCTCTCAAACTCATCCACCAAGCCTTGCAGCTCCCCTTCGTCTTCACTCAACAACACAGTATCATCTGCAAACAACAGTACAGGGAGTTTCCAAACACTATCCTCTCTCACCAGGGCCACTCCAACATCCACTACCCTACCTTGTACCTCTTTTATTACCCCATCCATGTACAGATTGAACAACCATGGAGACATGACACATCCCTGTTTCAAACCAACTTTCAAAGAGAAAAATTCACTTAGTTCACCATCCACACGCACTGCAGCCTTCGCACCATCGTACATACTCTTCACAGCATTCAACAATTACCATCTACTCCATATATTCTTAACACTTTCCACAATCCTTGTCTATCCACCCTGTCATGTGCTTTCTCCAAATCCATGAAAGCCGCATACAACTTCTTTCCCTTCTCTAGAAACTTTTCCACTAAAGATCTAAGAATGAATATCTGATCTACACAACCTCTTCCCTTCCTAAAGCCTCCCTGTTCTTCTCCAACTAATTTCTCTGTTCTTTCTCTAACTCTGTCTATAAGTATCCTACCATACACTTTTCCTATTATACTAAGAAGACAAATGCCCCTATGATTACCACACACTTCTTTTTCCCCTTTTCCTTTGTACAAGGGAATAATTATACCTGACTTCCAATCCTCCGGGACTCTATAAATAAAAAATAAAAATAATGCAACCTGAAATGACTTGTGAGTAAGAATGGCAGCAAAGGAAGATTAGATTTATTTTCATCACCTCAACTATTTTCTTCTGTGGGAAGCTGTCTTTCTCACCTACAGTGCAACCATTCTGACAAGTGATGCAGCAGTAAAATTGTTCACAGAAAACGAGGAGGTTGACTAGGAGAGTATGCGAGTGACGTATCGGGGAGGGAAAAAAAAAATTGGAGTTCCCCCGAGCTAAGCCCTGTGTTGGACTATATAGCCCCGCTAGGGTTACAGGAGGGAGCTACCCCTCCTGGCACGGCAGCCCGGGCGAGGCTCGAACTTGCAATCCCCCGATCACAAGTCCAGCGCGCTACCACTGTGCTACCGCGCCCCCCTATATTGGGGAGGGAGGGAGTGGGAGACAGAGGAGGAGGAGGAGCAGGGATGGGGTGGAGAGGTATATGGATGATGGTACGTGTTGGAAGGATGGCAGCTTGATGGCGGGGGTAAAAAGACATGGAGGCAAATTTTTTGTAGGCATCTGGGTATGGACAGGCAAAGATGGCCAGCAGACCCACCATAGAGAACTCGCTGGTTTGTTTGCTCTCCACGTCCGGGTCATGTTGGAGATGGCGACCGTCCTTAAGCCAGTTGATGGTGATGGGCAGATCCCCCTCCGTCACGGAGCAAGACAGCTGAGTCCTCTGTCCCTCCTCCAGACTCCGGCGTAGGATGAAGTTATCAATCACAGGGGGTTCTGGGGCATGATGTGGGGCAAAACAGAAGGACACCTTTAATTCGTACCACTGAAGGTTAAGATTACTATACCTGGTAGCGTACAACTTTAAAGCGAGCCATACACACACAGACGAGCCCCTCTGGTGGCCTGAAGAGGCCGGCCTCAACGAACAATGCTGTGTCCACACACGATTCAGTCGGCCTCACGTCTCCAGCTCAGTTGCAAGCGAAACGCCGTGGCGTGAGGGTGGCCGTGGACACTCCGCTGCCCACAGATGACCTGGAGCTGTATGCTATTGGGGCCGTTGCCGCGGCCTTTATTGCAATTAATAGAAAGAAGAGGAAAAAACGGACTAAATGGGCAAAAGATTGTTTGATGAGAAGGAGTAAATTGTCCCATCTGACTCTGTTGAACGTCTTCACTCCCGCACAACTGACACGAGACTGACACCTGAAAACCTGCAGTACCCCCCACACGCTCAGTTTGCCTGAACCTGACCGGAGCCTAACCACGAAAATCTGTCCGCGACAGATCCCAGGACGACCGTTGAGGCGGCCTGCGCAGGCGAATGTTCCCTACCCACACACGCCCAGGTTTGCCTGAAAGGGCCGGCCTCTTCAGGCAACCGGACGGGCTTGCCTGCGTGTGTATGGCCAGCTTGAGAAAAACTACTGGAAGGCAAATCAATACTTCTTATCTAAAGCCTCCAGGTATGTGGTTGCACGGAAAGAACTTTCTTTACTATCCTTGTCTTAGTCTAGTACAGTAGTCACACACATAGAGGAGCTGCCTAGCATGGAGTAACTGCCTACTGTACTTCCTATACAGCACGTCTTAAGTCTTCATTTGTCTAACCATTTCCTGCATGGTGTGTAAAGCCCTACATAAAATCATGAAAATAGTCTATCATTAAAAGGGAAATTCCTATCAACATAAATGTTCCCAGAGTCTGCAGTAACAGTGAGAGAGTGGACCAACCGTGAAGCCTCAGTCAGATTTCGCTGTATTCCAAGAAGCCTCTTGATACACTGCAATATGTCCAAGAAGATGAAACAATTTGGCGAGTTTAGTAACATAAATTAGGTAGATAAATTACTTAGAGAAATTAATTATACTTTATCCCTGCTGACTGCATACAGATCCTTAAAACAGATAACCACTGTAGGCTTAAGACTTGAGGGAGGGAACTTCTAAGAACTTCCCTTCCCTTCTACTCAAATGCAGCTGAGAGAGAGAGAGAGAGAGAGAGAGAGAGAGAGAGAGAGAGAGAGAGAGGGAGAGCAAACGCCACACTGACTGAGGACGTGCAGGAAGATGTGTGAGGCTGCCGTCTGCCCCTGTCTGCCGGTCACAACACAGGAGTAGCGACCAGCATCCTCGTGGCCTGCGTTTCTCACCACCAGCGTCCCGTTACCCAACACCTCCTGCCTGCAACACACCCACGTTACTATACTCCACTCACACTAACTTGGCTTACATACCACATCACGTAACTTGAACTCCGCAGTGTAACAAGAGGTACTAGAATATGATGCTAGTCACGAAGAAGTGCAATATAAGGATGTGATGCCTTAGTATTGTCATATTTAGCCACAGAGTCACAGAAAAAAACAATACAGAAGGACAGCAATATGTGTCCAATTAAGGTAAACGAAGGATAATTCATTGTTTGTGTGATTTTAGTTAAATTTTTGAAAAATTTAACAAATGCTTCATGAAAACATGCATTATGCAGGTACATCATCATCATCATCATCATCATCATCACCATCATCATCATCATCATCATCACCATCATCATATCGTCATCATCATCATCATCACCATCGCCATCATCATCATCACCATCATCATCATCATCATCATCACCACCATCATCATCATCATCATCACCATCATCATCATCACCATCACCATCATCATCACCATTACCACCATCATCATCATCATGCTCATCACCATAATTATCACCACCATCATCATCATCATCATCATTGTGACCTTTTTCCCACTTCAGAATGGAATGTGGTAGGGTTCAAAAAATATGGCACACACACACACACACACACACACACACACACACACACACACACACACATACATCATCCATCCAATCCTATGTTGCCCCATGAGGAACGTAGGAGCCCGGGGCTAGGCAAGTTGGTCCTGACATTTACGATGAGAGTGACCAGCCTCACTCATCCCTGAGTGGCATTACGTGAACAATAAACCCCGACCACCCCTTGGATATAAACCTTCACCGGCTTAATCCGATTGGAGCGCCGTACTTACCCATTAAACCACCAGGCGCCATAATATGGTTATATGGTTACCACCCAGCTTAGTAAATAGTTTCCTGGTGTACAGGAAACCATTTGGCTTGTCACTCAATGTAGTCACCCATAGGCAGAAGGAAGAGGAATGAATGAAGGAAAAAAACAAAAACAAGAGGGAGTGCAAAATAACTCGTAGGCAGAAGGGAGAGGAAAGAAGCAAGGAAAGAAAGACAGAAGAGGAAGCAGGAAGAGAGGAATGGGGAGTGCCCCCACCCACCACTCACACATACATACAAATTAGGATGAACTTTCTGTGGCTTTTTTTTTTTTTTTTTTTTTTTCAGGAAGCAGAAGGAAGGGGTAGCTCTTGCTGCGTCCCTTGTTGCCTGTACCGAAATAAATGTTGCTTGCAGGAGAGAAATTATCACCTATTTTATTATTCAGGAAAGACAAGGAAAGGGGTAATGTGGAATCTTCCCTTGTCTCGTACTCTTCTTTTAAAAATCTTGGTTATGACAGGTAGTAAACATAAATTTATCTGTGAATCCCTCTCGTGGCCTCTTATTGGAAAGTTAAGTCAGTGATGATGAGAGAACGTCACCGCCTCGTCATAACTGCTGTATATAATTTCTCTCCTTGTGACTGTATCGTTGTGCCTATGTCGATGGCATCTAAAAAAAAAAAAAAATCTCTTAACTGTATGTTTATGAATCCCTCCCGTGGCCTACTGTTGCAATGTGAACTCAGTGATGAGAGAGAGTCGCTACCTTGTCATTGCAATTGCACGTAATTTCTCACCTTGTGACTGTATCATTGTATCTATGTTGATGGCATCTATAAAAAAATAAACCTCTATTTCTACGAAATTCTGGAGGTTATAGAAGTGGTGGTTGAAAATTACCTGAGTGATGACGGTAGGGGGTCGCCCCCTCGTCGCCAGGTAATGGTGGGGGCGGGATAACCCCCTGCGGGACACCACAGATGCACGTCCTCATCCGCCACGGAGGTTACGTTTGGCATGGCGCGTACGAAGGGGGGACCTGAGGGGGGGAAGGAAGGGAAATGAGTCGTTTGGTGAAGAGATTCAGTTGGGGAGATGATGTGAAATGAGATAATGTGAGAAATGGATTATGTGAGAGGAGAACATGGCAGCTGAAGGACAGAGAAGATGTACTGTATGTCTGTCCTAGAGCGACTGATTGACTGGAAAAAGATAAGCTGATAAAGTTCATTGCAACATATGTATGGTCTTTGACAGCTAGACCTATACACTATACTCCGTTCACTTTACCTTGGCCTAAAACTGCTACCACCTTGTCTTGAACGTTGGGTTATAGCAACAGATTGACCTTAGATTATATGGTGCTAGTCACGAAGAAGTGCTACAGGAAGTATCAAGAGGCACTGTATTGTCTTTCCCTGCCACTGAGCTATGTGAAATAAGCTGCAAAAGGGTTAAAATTTGGGCCAAGTTAAAGTGAACGAATTATAGCCAGAAAACTTCCTCATCAGCTTCCGTTACCATAATCACTCACTTTATCAAATTTTCACCGATAAACATGTAGATCGGTCGTGGAAAATACATGGGGCAGGGCAGCTTGATGACCCGTGTATTTAACTTAACCATGAACATTTACTGTCACGTACCGTCCTTGGAGACAGAAGGCTGACCAATGAAAGAAGGAATGTAATTTTAGAGATACTGCCACGCTGCTGGCTTGACGTAGTGACGAGAGAGGGATCGTGGCTGACTACATTGACCCCTTCACAGTGAGGTGGGAATCGGTTATGTTGGAGCAATTTTTTTTATGAAAGGAGGTCACCCGTAATTAGGTGTATGGAATTTTTTTCCTTCCTTTTTACTGCTATTGTATGAAAAAAAAAAAAAAAATCATTTGTGTACACCAGGGTAAAGCGTGGAATCACAATGTCATGGTCTTGAGGAGGCGATTTGTTTGTGGCCACCCTTTCCTAATTTCAGACGTCTGGCCATAGATAAGTAGATAGAAACACAGAAAGATGAATGGATAGATACAGACAGATCGATGGGCAGACACAAAGAACGATAGATAGATAGGTAGACACAAAGACAGATAGGTAGATAGATAGACAGATAAATGGCTAGACAGACAGTGATAGATACAAAGACAGATAGATAGATAGATAGAAAGATAGATAAATAGATAGACAAAGACAGACAGACAGATAGATAGACATGTAGATAGATAGATAGATGGATGGATAGACAGAAAAGGGTTAGAAATGTCTTCCCCAGAATATACACACGTGGCTCAGGGTAGGATAAGTTAGGCTGGGATGATGGTGATGATGATGGTGGGTGTGGTAGTGATGACTATGATGATGACAACAATGGACTCAAGAAACACAAGCTAACTCACCGTAAACATTGAGTCTGGCTGAGTGCGCCTGGGAGCCGTGCGTGTTGTGTGCCGTGCAGGTGTACGTGCCACCTTCACGTACCGTCACGGCGCTCAAGTTCACGTGGCTCACTACCTCCCCCAGGGCCGTGCGGAAGCTGCCCACCGTCGTCCTAAACACGGGGAGAAAGCACAGTACACTTGAACACTTTGTAAACACTCTGCCGCTCCTATGACTCACTCGCAGTTGGAAAGGAAAAATATTAAAACTGTCCTAACCACGAAAATATTAGCTGCACGCTTGTCCTGAACACGGGTAGAAAGTAGAGTGCATTTTAATACTTTCTAAACACTCTGTATCTCTCATAACTCACTCTCAGCTGAATCAAGTCCCCTGAAGTTGGCTGGAGAAGGAAAATATTAAAACCATCCTAATCATGAAATTTTGACCCCATTCCGTTTCCAGGGCTGCGTGAAAACCGCTCCCTCATGTTCTGAAGACAGGGGGAAATGATGAACAGTTCTGAACATTTCCATTTTCCTATCGTTCATATCATAAGCGCTTTTCCAGAATTCATGGCACCTCTAAGGATCTGCCAGGATGAGTGGCACTGTTTTGGTACACGAAGCACCGCCTATGGTCTCGGTAGAGTTGTTATGCGTGTCTCAGTATGCTTCGTTCACGGTGCCTTAGTGTTTCGTACATTGTGGACATACTTTTTGTTTATTTATTTACTAGTGTACCTGTGTGATGGCAGGAGGGGCTGGTGGTCGCGTGTCCAGGTAATGACAGGTACAGGTGACCCCATGGCGGAGCATTTGAGGGACACAGGATCCCCAGGGGTCACTGTCTGCTCGATGGGCGTGTACCGCAGCTGGGGGGCAGACTCTGGTGGCGAGTAGAAAGCTTAGATCACACAAGGCATGATGACGATAATAATAATAGTAATAATAATAACAACAACAAAACAACAACAATAATAATAATAATAATAATAATAATAATAATAATAATATTAATAATAATAATAATAATAATAAAAATAATAATAACAGTAATAGTAATAATAATAATAATAATAATCATCATTTTTTCATTCATTGCCAGACGCCATGTACCCCAGACGGGGCGGCCAAGGGCTTAGAGTTAATTGTTTTTACAGGGAGGGGCACTAATCCTCCACCAACCCCATTTGACGTAGGGATGCCAACAGCATCTGGTGTTCCCAGGCGGTCACCCATCCAAGTACTAACCAGACCCAACGTTGCTTAACTTCGCTGATCGAACGGGAAGCGGTGTACTCAACGTGGTATGGCCGTTAATGATAATAATAATAATAATAATAAAAGTCCCACTTCTACAGCTACAACTACTGCTACTACTATTACAGCTACTACCACCACCACCACCGCCACTACTGCTACTACTACTACTACTAGTGCTACTACTACTATGAAGAAGAGAAGCCTTAGATTAATGCCTGTTTGGTGTATGGGTGTCATTAAGGCATAGATAAAATATAATAGTAATTGGCAGGTAATACGAAGCTAATTGATAAGGAAAAAATACCACCACAAAATATAACGTGAGAAAGAGCCAGGATTCCGGGGGCTTGACTGATGAGTGAATGAGTGTCTGGCCCATTTTCCACTGGGGATACCGTTGATGGTTCTCTCTCTCTCTCTCTCTCTCTCTCTCTCTCTCTCTCTCTCTCTCTCTCTCTCTCTCTCTCCATGCTAAGACGGGTATGAGAGGCTAGGAGGATAATGATGATGATAATGACTAAGTAGATACACACCTGAATAAACAAACTCCTGCTCACCTATCTCAATGCCATATCATCTTTTCTTAATTAAAGGTAGGCCAGGTGAGCATACAGCCTAATGACTTTTTTTTTTCTTTATGTGCTCGACTCTGGGCATAGGCTTCACAGCCTGCTCCCGAGGCCCAGTAGTCCTCCTACACACCATACACCTCTACATGTCACCACTTCGGCGCTAACACCCACCGTCCATATTGGATACATGCCACAGTTTGTCTCATAAGGGACTGGTGTATTTGTATTAGCAGGGGTATTTTTATGACATGTCGGCAGGTCTTCTGGTAGATCAGTAAAGTCTGCTTTGTATGAAATTCAAATCCTTAAACTGTACCCTGCCCCAGCGGGGATTTGAACCTGGGTCCGGTAGGACCGCAGGCCACTTCTACCGATTGAGCCACCACCTCCCTACTGGACCTACCTGTGTGGGAATAATGCGACAGGCCCAAGTCCCTCGAGGCTCGTCTTAACCCCTTGCCGGCTGCACTTGACACCTGACGGGAAGAAAATGTGTGAAAATGGTACAAGGATTCGAGAGTCCTTTCCCTGAGGCACTGTAAGTCCTTCTACGTACCACATACTTTCCCATGTCACCAATTCGGCGCTAATACCCACTGCCTGTCCTGAATACACGCGGGTGAGGCTGGTACAAAAAATTCGATGGTCTATTCCCTGAGGCGCAGTAGCCCTCGTGCGTGCCACACACCATCACATGTCACCACCTCAGCGCTTATACCCACCGTCCGTACTGAATACAAACGAAGACTGTCTCAGGTCTTCTGTGATGATATTAGTAAGATTAGATAACATATGAAAATAACTGAGTATTTTTGGTAGCTTTTGTATTTATTTACCATCATTCTTTATCAGTCTCTCTTATTGCACACTCGTAGGGCACTTTTCCATCTCTTATATTTACCTTTGACCTTTCCTTATCCTGGCGTATTTTTTGATAAGCTTGTTTCTATTGACAGGCGATAGCATTTGACTTGAGACAGCATCCTGGTTCTGAAGGGGTTAATGAAGACTATAACAACTCTTTAGTTCGAAAACATAATAATAATAATAATAATAATAATAATAATAATAATAATAGTAATAATAATAATGACAACTATAATAGCTAGAACACCGTAAGATTCTCCAAGGACAATTTTCATAAAGAAAAACTTCCCACAACCCTAGCCTTGAGAAAATTAGTTGTCATCCGGAATATCAGAAAAGTCTCAGTTTTGGAGCCAAGGCGATCACGGGGAATAACCAACCGATTGGAAGCATACTCCTTGCCGCACTGCGTCCACCTTAAGGCTGTATTGTTGTAATACTTCAGCTGGCTGGCTTAAGAGGTGTCTGAGATAGCGTCAAGGAATTAGTTTTATTTTATTTTTTTATTTCTCAATTTTTTCCCATCCTGAATAATATCCAGTAACCTGATCAAAGGATTGCCATCATAATTGGCCAGAAGAAGCTGCCAGCTGCCCGAAATCTCACGCATATGCTATACTTTCTTCACTTTGATTTGGCCTCAAATTGCCATCTCTCCATCTTGAATGCTGAGCTATAACACTAGATTAACACTATGATAAGGTGCTAGTCACGAAGAAGTGCTATAGAAAGCATCAGCAGGGCTGTAGTAATGCCACTGTGTGCCAGTGACTTACGGAAATTAAGCTGACAAAAGGACGAAAATCTGGGCCAAGTGAAGGTGAGCGGACTAGAGTCAACGAGCAATTTTGCTTCCTTGAGATAAACATGAAGCTTGGAAGAAACCATTTATAGTGAAGAGAGAAAAATCTCTTAATTACTCTTTTCACAAACGTCTCTCTAATTAAGCAGGAAAATTCACAAAAGCGTTTATTTAGGCAGGAAAATTCACAGACGTTTCTCAAAGTAAGCAGGAAATTTCACAAACGTTTCTCAAATTAAGGACGAAAATTCACAAACATTTCTCTATGCAGGAAAATTCACAAACGTTTCCTCTAATAAAGTAGGAAAATTCATTTTTTTTTTTTTTTCCCTAATTAAGCAGGAAAATTTACAAACGTTTTCCTAATTATGCAGGAAAAATCACAGACGTTTCTCTAAGCAGGAAATTCATAAATGTTTCTCTAATTAAGCAAGAAAATCCACAAATGTTTCCCTAATTAAGCAGGAAAATTAAAAAAAAAATCCTCTAATTAAGCAGGAAATTTCACAAACGTTTTCTCTAACTAAGCAGGAGAATTCACAAACGTTTCCCTAATGATGCAGGAAAATTCACAATAATTTCTCTAAGCAGGAAAATTTACACACTATTCTCTAATTAAGCAGTAAAACTCACAGACGTTTTCTCTAATTATGCAGGAAAATTAACAAACATTTCTCTGAGCAGGAATATCCATAAACGTTTCTCAAATTAAGCAGGAAAATTTACAAACGTTTCTCCAACTAAGCAGGGAAATTCACAAACGTTTCTCTAAGCAGAAAATTATCAAACGTTTCTCTAAGCAGAAAATTCACAAACGTTTCTATAATTATGCAGGGGAATTCCCAAACGTTTCTCTAATTAAGCAGGAAAATTTATAAACGTTTCTCTATGCAGGAAATTTCACAAACGTTTCTCTAATTGAGCAGAAAAATTTACAAACGTTTATCTACTGAAACAGAAAAATTCACAAACGTTTATCTACTGAAGCAAGAAAATTCACAAACGTTTTTCTAATTAAGCAGGAAAATTAAAAGATAAAATACAAATCTAGCCAGTGATATAAACACTGAATTCACCTTGGTCTCATCCACACTGAAGCCAGCACCATCAGGAAACTCCTCATTGTATAGGTCTTCCAAGTCACCCTGCTCCATACCATCCACTTCCAGACCACTTCCTCTACCGTGACCTCGCGACCTGTGACCTGTTGCCTCCTGCTGACCTCTTGTTTCCTGCTGACTGCATGACCCTTCACCTCCCTCTGCGTGACTGACGGTATGGGTAGACAGGATGGCACTGGGGGTCACGCTACTGGCAGCCTGGTTGTGTGCGTTCATCCTGGTGAAGAGAATACGGTTAGTGTTAGAGAAGGAGGAGGAAGAAGAGGAGGAGGAAGTAGTGGAAGAGGAAGAAGAAGAAGAGGAAGACGAAGAGGAGGAGGAGAAAATGCAGAAGACGAAGAAGAAGAGGGGGAGGAGAAGACGAAGAAAAATTATTAGATGAATGCCAGTCGATTACAGGTGGATTATTAAGATGGACAACCAAGGTGTTAAAATCTCAGCCTTCCCCTACAACAAGAACCACACTAGTCATTGTTCCACCCAGGTCCCTAATGATAAGGCTGGGTGAAGAGGGACTAGGAGGAAACAGATTGAGGCCATCCGTCTGCACCGGCTCAAGAAACAACCTCCGGATCTTTCAGTTGCGAGTTGCACATGTTAACCACCGCACCACCATCTACCCCTAGGTTAAGGCTACAGTATTTTCATAAGGTTATCTTCAACACTTGGTCTTTTTTTTTTTTTTTTAAGCTACATATTTGATGCCCTTTCATTTATTACTTTATTGAAGGATGGGGATGTATAAATTAAGTAAGCCTGGGGATGAACATTCCGCAGAATTATTATACAGAGTGCATAATGAAAAACATGGGAAAAACAGACTTGCATTACATACCTCTTCTATCTTGGCGCTCGATACAGTGGTCTGTCCTACATGCATATATATATACATATATTTTTTTTATCTTATTACTTAGGGATCCAGCCGTGAATTTCGAAAGATTGAATAATGAGTGAATGGATGTATAACCCGTGTAACGAGGAGCTTTGTTAATAAGTTCCTGTTTGAGTGAATTCCTGTTCCTGGATCCTGCCCACACAATACGATAGCGGGAGATGAGGTGATGATGATGATGATGATGATGATGATGATAATGATGATGTTTCAGTATTCCCCATTTAACTCTCTCTCTCTCTCTCTCTCTCTCTCTCTCTCTCTGACAAACGGATTTCTGTCTTCCAAAACAAATAAAGATCGGGAACATTCCCTTTGACCCCCGAAAATAAAACGTAGAGTTATCAAATCAAAATCATCGCGAGTCTCCCCTCCAGTGACTGAAAGTTCCTCGTTTTCTCTAATACGATTACGTCCCACACGAGAGAGAGAGAGAGAGAGAGAGAGAGAGAGAGAGAGATTTGTTCGTAAGTCGGTCCCTTGAATCTTAAATGTTTCAATACCGGAGATTCGGTAAGAGAGGGCGGCATCAAAGCGTGATATCGCAAACAATATTATGCTACGATAGCCGGTCTCTTAGTATGGGCATAGCTGAAACGCATCAAAATAAATAAATGAATAAGTAAATGAATAATTACATAGATAAATAACCCACATAAAGAAAGACTTAAGCTGATATTTGCAAGCTAAAAGAGATAAGGCGTTAGCTGTCTCGAAGCATTCTCTGAAACCAAACCAAACAGCTTTTTCGTCTGTTTCGAACTCGATCGAGGCCGAGTGAAACGAGATCCACCCATCGCAAGAATTCAGAATTAGAGAATCTTTTGAACGGTAAGCATCCTGTTATAGATCGTTTCTGGAATCCATTCATACTGTAAAATATCAGTGCATGTCATCAGTTTTATACAGGTTAGAGGTTTTCTGTTGAGGAAAATGGTAGATATAATTCCCTCTATAAATTCAAAACCAGGCCATTATACTGACAGGTTTTATTAGCCAAGAGAGTTTATAACTTTGCGGATTAGAAGGGTGCTCTTATGTAGTTATAAAACCCGTATTTCACTGAGGAAAAACTGAATTTCTGGGGCATCACTGTAAATATCGACGCTGACGAGAAGCCTACACGTGGTGGTACTGTGTACCACAAGGGGGCGCCGGATCCCTACACCGTGTATGAACTGTACTGGAGGTGTAGGACGACCTCACCGAAATTGTTTACCTGTGGTCCATGGGTGTGGTCGATGTGACAGATAGGGGTTAACAACAGCAATAACCATAAATAGAACCTACTCATTTAATCTCTTCCTGCGTTTGTATGCTTGGTTTAAGAACTATTACAATATTAAGAGAGCCAGAGACTAACGAGGAGAGTATATGTGAGCGAGATGGAGAGGGGGGAGTGGGAGGGGGAGGCCAAGGATGAGATGGAGGGATGGAGTGGAGAGTTATATGAGAGAGGGGTGTGTGAGCTGGGAGCAGGGCAGTGAAACGGCGGGGGACAGGGCCACATGGAGGAGATTTGTTCGTGGCCACCCCTGGATTAAGGCGTCTAGCAATAGATAGATAGATAGGCAGACAATAAAGATTATCCATGTAGGAGAATAATCTGTTGTAACCTACTGTAGCTTAATCTAACTTAATCTGCCAAAAACTAAATTTATCGATTAGTGTAGGCTCCCAGGCAGGTCTGAGAGAGAGAGAGAGAGAGAGAGAGAGAGAGAGAGAGAGAGCAAAATAGCGAGGAAATGCAATTGAAATCCTCTGTTTCGTGATGCCCATTAACAACATATTTTCCCTTCACTGCTTCTGGCTTACACTATGGGGCCAGGATTTCAGGAGCTTGAATGCCATGTAGATGGGTGAGTGGCCCATTTCACTGGATATGCTGACAGTTCTGCCACTTCCCTACGTTGTCTTTCATGGTTTCTGCATCAGATCTCACTCCATCATCCAGGGAGTAAAAAACGTGATGGTGATGCTGGTGATGATGATGATGATGATGGTGATGGTGGTGATGATGATGGTGATGGTGATAATGATGATGATGATGGTCATAATGATGATGGTGATGGTGATACCGATGATGATGATGGTAATCATGGTGATGGCGATGGTGCTTCTACTGATGATGATGGTGATTATGGTGATGATGATGATGATGATGATGATGATGATGATGATTGATGATGATGATGATGATTTATCCTTGCAGTGTCAGTGACTAGCAGTGTGACTAGCAAGGGCGCCTCCACCTCACAAGATTGATGGAGTGTGAGTCTCGGGGCAAAACAGTGAAGAGCGAGCACAAGGGTGGGTGAGTCTTGGCTTAGTTCCTTGTTCATGGGGTCGTATGTACAGGTGGGTTTGCTGATTACGTGACACCTCTTCCATAGCGACTTATTCCGCACATCACACCTCAGTATCCCCTTGACTGGTTGTGACTTAATAATGCCGGTATTAAAGATAAGGAAATAATATATAAGAAAATGTTAAGGGGTATGGAAAATAAATTGCTAAGGAAAAGGTGTTAGGGAGTCTTCTATGCGACCTCGAATATTTCCCTTATATATATATATATATATATATATATATATATATATATATATATATATATATATATATATATATATATAATATTCATCATCATCATCATCATCATCATCATCCTGACCTTTCCCACCCAAGGGCAGGGTGAGGAGTAGCACGTCCAAACAGCACAAACTTGCCCAATCCAAATAGGCCACACTTACATTCACTCATCATTCATGCCCCAGGAATCCTGGCTCCACCGGATACGCCGAAAACATTCACCACATTCTGCAGCTTCGCACAAACGTATCCGATTGCGTCAATCCGGACGCTGACATGCTCACAAGGGGTGCCAAAATTCCAGATCATGCACTTCTCCTCACAAAATTCATCCAGCCAGCTCGATCTCCTGTCAGTTCCCTAGCCTCACCGACTTCCAAACCTCTCTTCCTCACACACACATCCACCATATCTCTCCACCTTCTCTTTGGCCAGCCTCGCCTCCTCCCTCCTTCCAAATCGCCCAGGTATACCTTTTTCACCACTCTATTGTTATCCATTCTTTCCACATGACCATACCATCTCAGGACACTCTCTTCGATATCTGGTGTCCACCGACTTCCTCACTCCACACCTTTCATATATATATATATATATATATATATATATATATATATATATATATATATTGTTACATAGCCTATGATTTCATCATCCTTTGCGTAATTCTAACGTACAGTATGCTGCATGTTTGATCACGAGCGTGTTCTACCTCACTCCCCCCTTCTACCCTTATAGTAAAATAAGTCGTTCTTTCTGTTGATCAGAGCAGGATTGTCAACTCTTTGTCCCCATGGCTTCATTTGCGCGTCCTTCTTACAAGTTGTATCAAGCTCTGCCGGCCCCTATATAATGAGCTCAGTCTCTGCATTATTGCCACTTAGATCTACTCCTCATTTTGTTCACATCTCTGTCCTCCCCTGTACAGTTGTTATTATTGTGAGTGCTCAGGAAGTCTCCAACCATCTAGCAGCTGTGTAATTTGAGTATAACTGTTATTGCATTTTTTCTTGTACTGTATAGCATAAGGTGTTAATTCTTAGGCCTAGTAAGGTTTTTGTGATTCATGTGTTTTGGGTGTCAGCCCTTATTAATAATATTTTGTATCTGTAATAATATAACTTGCATTCACTGAGTATTATCTGGTATTTCATTTTATCAGGGCTGACTTAGATAAATTTACTCTTGCTTATTTCGTGTTAATAGAGGCTATTGCAGTTAACCATATATTTAACCTGTTTTTTGCCATTACATTATCCTTATGAGTCCTGAATGTTTTGTTGTTAGTTTGAGCATTAAACTTTAACTTGTAATTTTACCTAACCTTTTTGTTTTGAAGCTGGAACTTTGCGGGACAGTAGTGATTTTTAGTATTCTCACTTAAAGTGTTCATTATCTTTCTCTTTTCCGTAACAATATATATATATATATATATATATATATATATCTATCTATATATATATATATATATATATATATATATATATAGAGAGAGAGAGAGAGAGAGAGAGAGAGAGAGATAGATAGATAGATAGATAGATAGGTAGGTAGATAGATATAGATATAGATATATATATATTATACTTTGAGTTTGTCATCAATCAGAATTTTTGCATCAGGGCTAGGAGAGGTCAGAGATCAAGCCAATTCGATTCATGCCGATTCGAGCCAATTCGAGATAGTCTGAGGCCGGCATTCTCGCCTGATAAGGATGATCCCAAACACCTTTTCCTAAGCACTTATTTTACATACTAGACCTTGCTGCCCTCCATGTTACAAAAATCCTTCCAATTTCGCCATACTGCATAAATAGCCTAGAAAAGGATATAAACCAGCCATATCCCAAAATGTATTGCTTAAGAAGAGGTCTAAGGGAACATCCTTAACCGACAAGAATGCCAGATCTTGTCGTCTTCTCCATCTGTCACCTTCTTCCTTTCTTAGATTTATTTCTTAAAAGTACATTCTCCTTCTTCACTAAACTGCTTTATCAGGCTTATTTTTACCCATTGTCTGCCTCCTCATTCGTCTAAGTCTTTTATTCACTCCTTTTCCTCTCCCTCTTTTTCTTTTTCTTCTTCCTCCTCCTCCTTTTCTTTCTCCTCCTCCTCCTCCTCTTCTTCTTCTTCTGCACCCTTTTCCTTCATATAGCCTTCCTTTCTTCTCCTCACTATCATTTTGTAATCTATTATCCTTTATTTCTTAATCAACTCTCTCTCTCTCTCTCTCTCTCTCTCTCTCTCTCTCTCTCACACACACACACACACACACACACACACACACACACACACACACACAGCAGCTACCAAGGAAAACAGACGTGGGCCGACAGCGCTCCATACCGAGCCAGCACGGCCAGTGGCATTACCTAAATTAGTCAAGAGTGAGAGCAGTGGAAATGAGTTATTTAAGAGGAGCCTGTGGAGTCACATGGAGAGACAGGCTGACGAATGAGGATATAAAGGAGCGTTGTGGTGTGGATGTGGATGTGATAGGAAGCGTTATGAGGAACACGCTGAGGTGGTATGGCCACGTGGAGAGCATAGAAGGTGAAAGACTGACGAAGAGAGTGTATGTGAGTGAGGTGGAGGGGGGAAAAGGGAGGGGGAGGCCGAGGATGAGATGAAGGGATGGGGTGGAGAGGTATATGAGAGAGGGGGGTGTGAGTTGGAAGCAGGACAGTGAAATGGCGGGGGACAGGGCGACTTGGAGGCGATTTGTTTGTGGCCACCCCAAACGGGATTGAGGCGTCTGGCAATAGATAGATAGATAGACAGATAGATAGTATCTTTATATGAGTCAAGCTCTGTACCAGGTTAGACTAAATGGTTTTTTATTATTAAAAAAAAAAAAAATAAGTTTAAACAAGACTTGTTCAAACAGAAAAGAGAACTGAGTAGCGAAAGAATGCGCTCAGTCAGCTGATGTTTGTTTAGACTACAACTGCCCCAGGGAATGTAAGTACTCTGTGCTTTTAGTATTGCAAAATGACCACATACTTTAGTAAAGCAAATTTGGAAAAGAAAAGGGATAAAGGTAGAAAGGAAGATGATGATTTCTACCAAGAACTGGTTGAAATGGAGACTCACAATAGACTGGTTGAACGTGTACACAAACTGGAGATGGCTTTCCAGAATGAAATTGATGAAATAAAGAAGCAGATGCACTTGCAAAAGGAAGAAATAGAAAAACTAGGAAGGGAGGTCAACAAGAAAGACACAACCATATGTGAACTAACAGTGGAACTGAGTACACTTATGAGGAAAACGAGCGAAATGGCAAATACCGTAGTCAACCACGAGAGTATTATGGAAGAGTTCAAAAATGATACAGAGACAATTAGGCAAGTAAGCAGTCTGATAGACCAGAGCAGTGATATTGAGGAGAAGATAACACAGGTGAATGAAGCTGTGCAAAGCTACAAAAATGATGTGGAAACCACGTATGCTGAAATGGTGAAAGTAAAGAAAGACTTAGAAACAAGGGTGGAAGAAAAAAACATTAAAAAGGAAGTGAAAGGAATAATCCAAAACAATCCAAAGTTAGTCAGAGATTCAGTAGATATCAACAAATCTATAGTCATCACTGGTGTAGAAGAGGAAGAAATAAAAAACAAGATCTCAAGGGACAAAAAGGAGATGGCAAATGTAATGAGCTAATTGAAAGAAGTATCAGAGGAAATCTGTAGTAAAGACATGGAGGAACACAAAAGGTTAGGGAAATACGAGAAAAGCAAGTCAAGACCTCTAAAGGTGCCTTTCCAGAGTGTAAACACTGTGGAGGAGATACTAAAAAATGCAAAGAATCTTATGGAAAAAGAGGAGTTCAATAATGTATGGATAAAAAGATGCCTAACACAAGAGGAACTGGAATTACTGAAAGAGAAGAGGGAGGAAGCAAAAACAAAAAAATGAGGGAAGATCAGAAGAGGAGAAGAACACATTTTTTTTACAAAGTAATAAGATTGCAGGTACGAAAGTGGTACATAAACAGGAGGGAATAAAAAGGAGGAAGGTAGTAGAACCATGTCATGACAAGTATATAAACAAGATGATAAAGTTGATGTACTCAAATGTGGATGGAATGGTATCTAAATTATTAGAGATGAATGATTATGTCAGAGAAAATGAACCACATATAATATGCCTAACTGAAACAAAATTAACACCAAGGATATCCAATGACATACTAAACTTAGAGGAATACAATATATGGAGAAAAGATAGAAACTTAAAAAAAGGAGGAGGAATTATAATAGTAACTAAAAAAAATCTAAAAGTCAATGAAATAAAACTAGATATACCCTCACAAGTAGAACTGATTGCAGTAGAGATCAACACATCTAAAGGGAAAGTAATTGTAGCCAATATGTACGTGCCACCCAGATCAAACACATGGGAAAGAAACGAATATGAGGACCTGGCAGAGTACAATTCAGAGTTTAAGAGCATTACTACATATAATGGAAGAGAAATCGGAAAGAATTATACTAACTGGAGATTTTAATACAAATATAAATTGGAATACTCTAGATATAATTAGCCAAGAAAGCTGTTGGGACCAAAAGCTCCTGGATCTCGTGCAGGAGTTTTTCCTAACGCAACATGTGAGGGAAACCAGCAGAAAAAGAGGACTCGATGTACCTTCAATGCTAGATCTCATATTTACTAGGCAAGAAAATGATATTGACAGTTTAATATATCACCCTCCACTCGGCAAAAGCGATTATGCAGTACTAAATTGCAACTTCAGGATAGCATATGACATAGTTAACAGCAATGAAAGTTACAAAAAGAGCCTAAAGTATAAAAAGGAAAATTATCAAGACCTAAAGAAGTATTTCTTAGAAGTTGATTGGGAAAAAGAGCTTAGAGGACAAGATTTAAATGCTGTACATAAAAAAATCTGTGAATTTTATGAAATAGGAGTCCAGAAGTACATCCCACAGTACAAAGAGGCAGATAAGAAAATACAGAAATGGTTCAATACAGAATGTAAAAAATCAAAGGAAAGAAGAGATTTGTTGTGGAATAGATACAGAAGACTCAATAGTGAAAGGGCATATAATAATTACAAACAGGCAAGAAACGATTATACAAGAATAAGGAGGGAAGCCCAAAAACAGTTTGAGGAGGATATAATAAATAAAGGTAGTGATCAACCGAAGGTATTTTACAGCTACATCAGAAGCAAAACCAAAGTAAAAGATATAATACAATCCATTATGGACGAGGGAATCACGTATACACAAGAGAAAGATATTTGTGAAGCACTAAATAAGAATTTCCAATCAGTTTTTACAGAAGAAAAAAATTTTGAGAGGGATTATGTGGAACATGCATGTCCACACATACTACCAGATATACAAATATCAGAAAAAGTAATACAGGAGGAGTTAAGTAAATTAGACAGAGGAAAAGCATATGGTCCTGATGAAATTTCATATTGGGTGCTACGAGAATGTGCAAAGGAGTTAAGTAAACCATTATTTTACATTTTCAAGAAATCCTTGAGTCAAGGTAAACTACCTGATATTTGGAAGAAAGCAAATATTGTCCCCTTATTCAAGAAAGGGAATAGACAAAATCCACTCAACTACTGACCAGTATCACTGACCAGTGTTGTAAGCAAGGTATTAGAAAAACTTATAAGAAAAGCTTGGGTAAATCATCTACAAGAACACAATATGATAACAGAAAGACAGTTTGGTTTCAGAAAAGGAAAATCATGTGTTACTAATCTGTTGAGCTACTATAACAGAGTAACAGACACAATACAGGAAAGAGAAGGATGGGTGGACAGTATCTATTTAGATTTCAAGAAACCATTTGACACAGTACCACACCAAAGACTTTTATGGAAACTGTACCATCAAGGAGGAATTCGAGGCAAACTGTTTTGTTGGATGCAAGATTTTCTCAAAAAGAGAGAAATGAGAACAGTACTAAGGGGAAACTACTCATCATGGAAAGAAGTGACTAGTGGAGTACCACAGGGTTCAGTGCTGGCACTAATCATGTTTTTAGTGTATATAAATGATATAAACAGTAAAACTGGAAATGAAAGCTATCTAAATATGTTTGCAGATGATGCAAAAATACAAAGGAGAATTACTAACACAGACTCTTGTAAAGAGCTACAAGAAAAATTAAATAACTCATGAATGGAGTTATACATGGCAAATGGAATTCAATGTGGACAAGTGTCATGTAATCAAGTTTGGTAAAAGTGGAAAAAGACCTGATCGGGATTATACGTTAGGAAATAAAACCCTACACACATCAGAAAGAGAGAAGAACCTAGGTATGATTATCAATAACAGACTATCTCCGGCTGACCACATCAGTGAGAAGGTACGGAACATGTATACACTGCTTGCAAATATGAGAATAGCATTCACATACATAAATGAAGACATGCTAAGAACGATAATAACATCATTCATCAGACCAACCCTGGAGTATGCATCAGTAGTCTGGAGTCCTCATCTCAAGAAACACACAGACAAGATTGAAAAAGTTCAAAGGGTCGCTACAAGATGGATACCAAGCTTAAGGGATCTAAGCTACGAAGAAAGACTAAATAAACCGAATCTACCAACACTACAGGAGAGAAGGAAAAGAGGTGACATGATAATGCTATATAAATGCACAACAGGGAAGGAGAATATAGACATAAATGATTACTTAACATATGGGAAAGCATCAGCAAGAGGACACTGCAAAAAAACTGCATAAGAAGAGAGGTGATAAAGACGTAAGGAAATTCAGTTTCCCAAACAGAGCAATTGATCAGTGGAATGCACTACCGAATGAAATAGTGTGTGCCAAAACAATTCACAAATTTAAGGATATGTACGATAAGTATGGTTTAAGACACGGGACGGTACGAGCTTGACTCATTCCTGTAGATACAATTAGGTAAGAACAATTAGGTAAGGCAAGAACACACACACACACACACACACACACACACACACACACACACACACATTATGCAAACTATATTACAACTGACTTTTCAGGGACGCATTTCCGAAGATGACCTCTCTCTCCTCTTTCTGTCTTTTCTTCTCTCTTCTCTCCTGTCCTCTCCTCTCGTCTCCTCTCCTCTCTTATCTTTTCTCTTTTTTCTCTCTCTCCTTTCCTCTCTTTCCTTTGTTCTCTTCTCTCTTCGTCTTCTTTGTATATATTTCTCCCTCCTGCCTCTGTTTTCTTCCTCTTTCTCGCCTATACTCGTATACTTCCTCCTTTACTTCTCTTACTATTTTTAGTTCTCTCTCTCTCTCTCTCTCTCTCTCTCTCTCTCTCTCTCTCTCTCTCTCTCTCTCTCTCTCTCTCTCTCAGTTCTCTGCACCTCCTTCTCTTTAATCACCCACTTCATGATTGACTGGTCGCTAAGTGTAGTCTGTGAAGTGTAAATAAGGTTTGTTCAACATCTGTGAGTGTTGTTGGTGAATGAGTGTTTGATTTGCTTTGTGTGATAGACGGTATTAAAGAAAAGACTCAGTTTGTTTCTATACATCTCTGCGAATGAGTGTAGAGTGCTTGGGTCGGTGATCTGCACCGCTCTAAGGTAAGGAAAAAACAATTTCTATCATATAAATAATTTTGTTTTACCTTGGCGCCGTCTCTTTGTTCCTGATACGCAGTTACTTCAGCCGTCTCCCGCCAGAGGGCCAAAGGAGTTACCCTTGGAAAATCATAGGAATTTGCGCAGTTTATTTATTTTTTGGTCTCAGAACCAATTTCGTATTAATGAACTAAGATATTATTCTCTTCTATACCAGTGATCCATTATTTTATCACTTTAAATGATAAATCAGCAAAACAAGGGATTACGTCAACATTTGTTTACATTTTCGAAACCAGGCAAGTCTTGCTGGTATCGCCCAAGATTTTCTTTTTTTTCTTTCCCTTTCTGTTTGCACTAATTTTTACAGTGAAATATCTCTCCCATTTCTTTACAGGTAAGATATAATTGTATTTTCATACGTTGTGACGTTTCAGGAGATAATAAACTTGTTTGTGTATCATATTGTAGTGTACTGTATGACCGTGTTGTGACTTTTCTGTTATGTTTCAGATTGTACTATAATTTTATTTCTCCATTCCAGGTAACAATTAGCCTACCTGTACAGTTTTAAACAGCAAGACTCCACATCAGCGAGACCTTCACCTATAACTATTACATAAATTGTGATTGTCTTACTAGCAGATTTTGTAAAAGTAACTGATTATTGTTCCAGGAGCTACTCAGCAATATCTGATTCTGTTTCTCTTATAAAACTTCACAATAACTTTGAATTTCAGAATGCTGCAGAACATCATTTGCGTAGCCTTCCCCGGTAGTTTCACTGGATCCTTTTATATGGACCATTCCTTTGTCTGCAGGATGTGCAAACTACGTCAGCCTTCGGAAGACATGCTGACCGAAACCACAAATAAAATCAACAGCCTGACCCATAAAGTTGATGTGCTGGAGGAGTTCATTGTGAACAATGTTGGACACACTGTGGATGATAGCCTCAGTGCTCAGCCAACCGTTGTCCAGACTGACCACCCTCCTCCCGCTGTAGTTACTTCTCCCCCCACCATAAAGAACGAGTTCCAGCCAGTGCAGAATGGTGCCAGGCTTGTGAGAAAATGGAGCATCATTCCTGTAACAACTTACAATAAATTTCAGATTCTTACAGAAGTAGAGAAAGAGCCCCATGAGGCATGGGTTGTGAGGGACTCCATCATCAGTTGTCAGTTGGTGGAATTCTGCGGCAGGGCATCCTCTAAACGAAAGTGTTTTTGTATTCCAGGTGCAGGAGTAGATGACGTAACAGAGGCTGTGGATGAAATTTTTGAGAATGCGGAAAATGACAGCCTTGTTATCATTCATACAGGTACCAATAATGTCATGCGAACCCAATCAGAGGAGCTGAGGGAGAAGTACAGGAAGATGATCCGACACTACAAGGAGAAAACTAACCATATTTTAATTTCAGGCATACTACCAAGGATTAATGCAGGAAATGCCTTCTTCAGCAGAGCATTTAGTGTAAATTACAGAGTCAAGTCACTTTGCTTACAGGAAGGAGTTGAGTTCATCGACACTTGGAACCAGTTTTACGAGCAGCAAAAACTATTTACAAATGATGGACTGCACTTGAATGCCGTTGGTTCTGCCCATCTCGGTCGTTTGCTTAGTGATGCCGTAAGTTTTTTCTGGAGAAAAAACAAGCATCACGAGAGGCAAATGTAGATGTCATACAATCCGATAAATCGGTAAGTAATGAAAGTTCCCAACATCGGAAAAGAAAACACATTAAAGCTCTTTTTGTAAATGCGCATAGTGTACATAATAAATTTTCTGATTTAGAAGCCCTTGTCTTTACCGATGATTATGATGTAATTGGTATAACAGAATCGTGGCTAGATACTGAGCAGAGAGATTTTCTGGTGGAGTTTAATTTACCAGGCTATCACATTTTTAGTAATGAAGGGAAGAATCAAGCAGGAGGCGGCATGTTGATATATATTAAATCAGGATTTCATCCAGTCGAAATTACCAAGCCATATATTGAAAGAACTGACACTATTTATATTCAGCTTAGAAATGAATCTTGTCATACAATCACTCTTGGGTTAATTTATCGTCCACCTGGTCAGCCACTCAACATCGATAATGAAATCTACAATCAAATTGCTGAACTATCTTGTATGCAAAGCACTGTAATATTTGGTGATTTAAATTTACCAGTTCCAAAATGGGGAGAAGCCCTATCCTCACACACAGGGTCAGACCTATATACAAACTTGCAGGAAAGTTCTTTATATCAATTTGTAAATTATCCAACACGTGTATCTAACATCCTAGATCTTGTCTTAGCCACATCAGAAACTGTAGTGAGTAATGTTATTGTAGGAGAAGAATTTAGTACAAGTGATCATCGCATAGTTACATTTAACATTAAATTCAGTGAAGGCAGTGTCAGGACCAGTTGAGAAAGTGCCTGACTTTAAGAGAGCAAATTTTAAGAAATTAAAGGCAACTGTAGGTGCAGGTGACTGGTATCCCATTGTCGAAACTGTAGATATCAATGATGCATGGAATTTTTTTTTACAGAAACTCTCAACAGTGCCGTCAGGTTATGTATTCCAATGCAGAACAGAACGCCTGCCAAAAATTTTAAACCCATATGGTGGAACTCTGACATTAAACATTGTCTAGAAGCAAAAAATCTTGCATATAAGAATTATAATACCACAAAGAGTCAAGGTGACAAAAATGAATATGATACCGTTTGATGAAAAGCCAAAAACTAATTCAATGCAATAAGAAAAACCTTGAGGCACATATTGCAAGTATCAGTAAATCAAATCCCAAAGAATTTTTCAGTTATATAAGAAGTAAAAAGGTAATAACTCCATCAATTGGTCCCTTAATCACAGATAACGAAGAGCACACTAACAATGAAACTACGATGGCGAAAATTCTTAATATTCTCTTTGCGTCAGTATGTACAACAGAAAATATACATGCTATTCCTACTGTTTCCCCCATTCCCATAGAAGGAGGCAACATAATCACTGACATTACAGTTAGCGATCATGGCGTACTGCTTGCAATAAACAAATTAAAAGAGAATAAAACATCTGGACCGGACAAAATACCTCCACGTGTATTGAAGGTACTACAGAATGAAATATCAAAGCCTTTATCTGAACTTTTTAACTTATCATTTAAGAGCAGTAAGGTGCCACATGAATGGAAGCTTGCTTACATAACCCCAATATTCAAAAGGGGCAACAAAGCCCAACCAGATAACTATCGCCCAATTAGTTTAACATCGGTGGTTTGCTAATTGCATGAAACTATTATCAGAGACAAGTTTGTGAAACACTTAGAAACAATCTCATAAAAGATTCGCAACATGGTTTTTTTAATAGTCACTCTTGCCTCACGCATATGCTTGACTTTTTCAATGATATATTGAACATGTACGACAAGACTAAATCCGTTGATGTGGTCTACCTCGATTTTAAAAAGGCTTTTGACAAAGTTCCACACAAAAGACTCCTTCAGAAGCTAAAGGCACATGGCTTCAGCAGCAGTATTCTCGGGTGGGTAGAAGATTGGCTCACCGGATGAAAGCAAAGAGTTGTAATAAATGGAAAAGAGACTGGATAAATGTTACAAGTGGAGTGCTGCAGGGTTCAGTGTTAGGTCCTATTCTCTTCTTATTATATGTAAATGATATTGACGAAGGATTGTGTTGTAAGATTTCAAAATTTGCTGATAGGTAACAGACCAGATACAGCACTGCAAAGGCAGGCAATGCAGAGAGATCTTGATCAACTGTTTGATTGGGCCCAAGTCTGGCAAATGGATTTCAATATTAAAAAATGCAAAGTGCTAAACATTGGCAGTACAAATGTAAGAGCTAGTTATAGCATGAATAACGTTCAACTTGGTAGGGTAAACCATGGAAAAGACTTATGAGTTATAATAACAAACGATTTGAAACCATGCAAACAATGTATACTGTAGAAGCCGCGGAAAAAAGCCAATAAATTGATTGGATTCATAGGCAGAGTATTTGAATATAAATCCGATGATATTGTCCTCACTTTGTATAATTCCTTAGTTCACCCGCACTTTGAGCATTGCGTTCAGTTTTGGTCACCATATTATAAAAAGGATATGGGAAAGCTTGAAAGAGTGCAGCAAAGGATGATAAAGATGATACCTAGGTTGAGAAATAAACTGTACGAGGAACGTTTATAAACCCTGAATCTCTTTACCCTGACTAAATGGAGGATACGAGGAAATTTAATTCAAGTATTCAAAATATTCAAAGGACATGATAACATGGCTGTTGATAAAAACTTCATAGTTGATCGCGCGAAATATACTAGAGGCAATGGGCATAAAATAATTGGCGAACGATTCCAGTCACATGAAGCTAAGCATTTCTTCTTCAGTAGAGTTGTAAATATATGGAATAAATTGCCCTCCAACGTAGTAAGTTGTAATACAGTACAAACCTTTAAAGGTCACCTGGATAAGTATTTGTCGTCTAACCCCCTGCTTAATATGTTTACTCCTGAATAAAACACTTGTGTATGTATTATTTTCTATTTCATTTTATTTTAGTTTTTTAGAGCCTGGATCAATTTATTAAATGCAAATATACTGTATGCACAGACTAGGATATGCACAGATAGCCCTTAGTTAACGGTCACTACTCATACTTTCGACCAGTGATGGGCTGTGGATGTCCCTGTTAGTTACGTGGCCACCATCGTGATTTCTCTAATGTACCAGGGGTCACTGCTTCAGGTGATTTGTGTGCTTGTCCTGCATGGGAAAGTTCCTAGTCTCAGTGGAATGAACGGAGCTAGAGCCTGATTGACTGCTGCCTACCTTAAAAGCGCCAGGCAAGGCTGCCGCACCACCCCTGAACATCCACACTGTGCACTGTGCAAATTTCACGCTGTGTACACAGACGCCCCCTTAACTCAACGTACCCGTACATAGTGTAATGCATTAGTTATTTATTTTTTCGATTATTCATTTTACTTTACTACTTTCTCTTTCAGGTAATTCATACTGGTAGCTTATAGATAATATATTATAGAATGTAGCTTTTCCTCTTCAGTCTTTCCTATGAATTTTCCATGTCAGTTTTTCTATGCTGCATGGTGATTTTTCTCACTATTTCTTGCCAGTTTTAACTGGAGGGTTTAGAGGCGGGGGGAGCCTTCTTGCTTTACTATCCTTGTCCTTCAGCATGTAGAGTTAGATCTCGTAGTCATGGTCTACTCTGTAACAAGCAGCCTCGAAAGGACCATAAGGTCTGTTGCTGTTTGCTCTCCTTTGTTCTCCTTTGGACTCCTTTGTGTTCTCTCCTCTTAACTACCTCGTCTCTAATTTTCCTCCACCGTTTCTTTCCCCCTCTCCCTTTCATTTTCTCTCATCTTTGTCTCCCTCTCCTCACTTTTCTCGCCATCTCACCCGCCCCCTTTCCCTTTCCTTCCCTCCCCCCCCCTCTCCCTGTGTTTGTTACGCCCACTCATTCTCCCTGTCTGTCTGTTGGTCTCTCTCTCTCTCTCTCTCTCTCTCTCTCTCTCTCTCTCTCTCTCTCTCTCTCTCTCTCTCTCTCTCTCTCTCTCTCATTTCTCTACCCACATATTCTCTTGCCATATATCTCTTCAATACGTAAGATATTTTCACTGTTCTACTTAACTATCTCCAGACAGTTTCCTTCACCTTGAGAGTAGCCTTCTGTCTTCAAGGGGGAAGGGGTTTTTTTCAAGAATACTCCCCCAGTATCCCTGCTTGTCGTAAAAGCGACTAAAAGGGTTGGCAGAGGGTTAGTGCCCCTCCCCGGAAAACAACTAACAAAAAACAAACAATAACCCTCGGACAAGGACTGACCAAAAGATGACCAAGGACCGGACAAAGGACATGGTTATTGGAACGTGGAATGTAAGGGGAGCGAATGATGAGGTGAAAGAGAGAGAGATTGTCCAGGTGCTTGAGGGTGCGAAAGTGGATGTATGTGGAATAACTGAAACAAAATGGAGAGGAGAAAGTGTGAGAGAATGAGAATATGGATAGGGTATATGTGCAGGAGTAGGTGAGAATGAGAGGGCAAAGGAAGGAGTATGTATAGTTGTGAGTAAAAGATGGAAGAAGAGCATAAGACAGTATGGATAAGTTGAGTCAAGGATTGTGTGGGTAAAGTTGGAATACAAATGTGGGCGATTGTGTGTATGCGCCAACACAAGATCGTGCTAGAAGAGTGAGAGAAGAGTTCTGGACGAATGTAGAAGTGTGCATGGAAAAGTTTGGAAGGAATGAGGGAGTGTTTTTGATCGGTGATATGAATGGTAAAGTTGGGAATGTGAAGGTGGATGGAATAGTTGGTGAATGGGGTGTGCCTGCTGAGATAGATGAGAATGGGAGTGCGTTAGTGGACATTTGTGCTGGGGGGGGGTTGGTGATAGCCAATACCCTCTTTAGGCATAAAATGATCCACAGGTATACAGTACATGGCGAGTGATGAGAAGGATGGGTGGTGAACTGAATGAAAGGAAGGCAATGATTGATTATGTGTGTGTGGATGAGAGTATGCGAAGATGTGTAATGGATGCAAGAGCTTATGGAGATTGGGGGAGTGGACTTTCTGACCACTACTTGGTGGTGGTCAGAATTAGGATTCAAGTAAGATGAAGGAATAGAAGAAGGGAAAGGTGAGAGGAAGGAGTAGTTGCAAGGAGAGTGGAAAGGTTACAAGAGGATGAGAAAAAGGCAGAGTATAAGAGAGAAGTGGAGGAACGATTGGGCAAATATGAATTGGAGCAGATGGGAGACGTGGAAGGTGGGTGTAGGATATTTACGGAAGAAATATGTGCAGCATGTGATATGGTGTGTGGAAGGAAGAGAAGATGGAGGGGGGTGCAAGGAACAGTGTGGTGGACTGAAGAGGTGAAACAGGCTGTGGCACAAAAGAAGAAAGCATACAATGAATGGATGAGAAATAGGGGCGTGGAAGAAGTTGAGAGGCGGAAGAGAGAGTTATATGTAGAAAGAAAGAGAGAGGTGAAAAGATTAGTAAGAGAGAGTAAGAAGAGAGTGGATGAGGAATTTGGAAGGAAATTGAGTGTAAAGTGGAGGGACTGTAAGAAAATGTTCTGGAAAGAGGTGAAAAGAGTAAGACAGGGTGGAAGTGAAGTTAGCAGGGGAGTGAAAGATAAAAATGGTAGATTACTAGTGGAGAAGGGAGAAAAAGTGAGCAGATGGAGAGAACACCTTAAGGAATTGTTGAACATAGAGGATGGAAGTAATGCGAGTATAAGTGGCTGGGGAATGGCTGGGAGAAGGAGGGAGGTGAGAAGACAGGAAGAAATCAGTAGGATAGAAGTTGTGGAAGCAATGAAGAAAGTTAAATCGGGGAAAGCCCCAGGAATTGATGAAGTGTGTGGTGAAATGCTGAAGCATGGGGGAGAGATAGTAGTAGAATGGATGTGGAAGATGTGCAGATTGGCCTGGGAGGAAGGTAGAGTCCCGGAGGATTGGAAGTCAGGTATAATTATTCCCTTGTACAAAGGAAAAGGGAAAAAAGAAGTGTGTGGTAATCATAGGGGCATTTGTCTTCTTAGTATAATAGGAAAAATGTATGGTAGGATACTTATTGACAGAGTTAGAGAAAGAACAGAGAAATTAGTTGGGGAAGAACAGGGAGGCTTTAGGAAGGGAAGAGGTTGTGTAGATCAGATATTCATTCTTAGATCTTTAGCGGAAAAGTTTCTAGAGAAGGGAAAGAAGTTGTATGCGGCTTTCATGGATTTGGAGAAAGCATATGACGGGGTGGATAGACAAGGATTGTGGAAAGTGTTAAGAATATATGGAGTAGATGGTAATTGTTGAATGCTGTGAAGAGTATGTACAATGGTGTGAAGGCTGCAGTGCATGTGGATGGTGAACTAAGTGAATTTTTCTCTTTGAAAGTTGGGTTGAAACAGGGATGTGTCATGTCTCCGTGGTTGTACAATCTGTACATGGATGGGGTAATAAAAGAGGTACAAGGTAGGGTAGTGGATGTTGGAGTGGCCCTGGTGAGAGAGGATAGTGTTTGGAAACTCCCTGTACTGTTGTTTGCAGATGATACTGTGTTGTTGAGTGAAGACGAAGGGGAGCTGCAAGGCTTGGTGGATGAGTTTGGGAGAGTTGTAAGAAACGGAATCTAAAGGTGAATGTAGGGAAAAGTAGAGTGATGGTCTTTGAGAGGGGTGAAGTCAGTGAATGTACAGCGAGGTTCGATGGTGAGGAATCGGAAAATGTGAGTACGTTTAAGTACTTGGGTAGTGTGATGAGTAAGGATGGAGGTTTGGAGGGTGAAGTGCTTGAAAGGGTACAGCAGGGAAGAAAGGTTGCTGGTTCTTTGAAAGCAGTGATAAGAAACAGGGAAGTGAGCATGGAAGTGAAAAAGTTACTACATGACGGTATTGTGATACCAACTCTAACGTATGGAAGTGAAGCTTGGACGTTGTTGGAAGGACACAAGTCAAGAGTGAGAGCAGTGGAAATGAGTTATTTAAGAGGAGCCTGTGGAGTCACATGGAGAGACAGGCTGACGAATGAGGATATAAAGGAACGTTGTGGTGTGGATGTGGATGTGATAGGAAGCGTTATGAGAAACACACTGAGGTGGTTTGGCCATGTGGAGAGAATGGAGGGTGAAAGACTGACAAAGAGAGTGTATGTGAGTGAGGTGGAGGGGGGAAGAGGGAGGGGGAGGCCGAGGATGAGATGGTGGGATGTGGTGGAGAGGTATATGAGAGAGGGGGGTGTGAGTTGGGAGCAGGGCAGTGAAATGGCGGGGGACAGGGCGACTTGGAGGCGATTTGTTTGTGGCCACCCCGAACGGGATTGAGGCGTCTGGCAATAGATAGATAGATAGATAGTCTTACGATTTTCTTAAGTTCTAGAGAGGAGGTTTGGAATTACGCAGGTTTAATGTAGCTTTTGGTTATTTCTGGTTCTGGAGAGGGAGACTTCACGCGGTGGCGTTGGTAAATTAGGCTGTCCTGCTGTCTGTTATAGGTACGTCCCTGTCCCTCCCCCAGACAGTGTCAGTAACAAGAACACTATCAATAACAACCATAACAATAATATCATCTCAACAACAACAATAAGTACAAGAAGAACCTCAAGCTAATTCTTACTTCAAGGCAAGAAAAAGAATGTATAAAACAGGTCACCGTAGAGAAAAGGTTAAGTGTTAATCTCTGTCAGTCCCTCTGGCTCATATTGACACTCCTCTCACTCTTTGTTCCTTGGTCTCTCTCTCTCTCTCTCTCTCTCTCTCTCTCTCTCTCTCTCCACTTGCTATCTTTCACTTCCTCCTGTTTACATACTCTCCTCCCTCTCTCATTTCCCTTATCACTTCACACCCTCTGCTGTCCCTCGTCATTTCCATATTTTTCCTTCTATCTCTCTGTGCTCTCGTGTTTCTCTCTTTATCTCTTCGTCATTACATTCTCTTTCTCTTTTTCCTCCATTTCCTCCTATTCTTCATTTCCTTTGCTTTCGGATTCTTGCCTTTCTCTCTCCCTTCGTCCTCTATTCATTTCCCCTCTCTAATACTTAATTCCATCTCTATCTTTAATTTAAGTTCTTTACTAGCATTGCGTTTTTTTGGTTTACCCACCCATCCTTCCATCCACCCAACCATCCATCCTTCCATCCACCTAACCATCCATTCTTCCATCCAGTCGTCTGTTTCAGCGTATCCATTCCCTTCTTATTTCTTCCATCCATCCATCCATGCATCCATCCATTCAGATTTCATTTCCTCACATGTCCATCTATTCAGTTCTCCCCACCCAATTTTAATCTCTCCACATCTCTGCCCAACCATCCTTCCATCCATCCACCCATCCAATTATCCAACCATCCACCCAACCATCCATCCATCCATCCATCCAACCATCCATCCATCTATCCATCCAACCATCCATCCATCTATCCATCCAACCATCCATCCATCTATCCATCCAACCATCCATCCATCTATCCATCCAACCATCCATCCATCCAACCAACCATCCATCCATTCATCCACCCATCCATTCTTCCTTCCACCCAACCATCTATCCATCCATCCAATCATCCATCCAGCCATCCAACCATCCATCCAACCAACCATCCATCCATCCATCTAACCAACCATCCATCCATCCATCCAACCAACTAACCAACCAACCATCCATCCATCCATCCATCCATCCATCCAACCATCCATACAATCATCCATCCACTCACCCATCCAACCATCCATCCATCCATCCAACAATCCATCCATCCAACCATCCGTCCATCCAACCATCCATCCATCCATCCTCCCATCCATCCTACTGCCTACTCTCCCAGACTCTGAGATGAGGCTGTCTGTTTACATATGAATAAGGCTCTGAACGATATTTTTCTCAATGGTCCACGAGTAAACCAGGCTTGCGTCGCGAGAAAGGAAGGCGACACAGGCTATGGGGAAGAAGAAAAAAGAAAGAAAATTAAGAAAATATACTAAAGACAGGCTATTTAGCATAACACACAAACTTAGAGAATATAGGAATTTTTATATCTTGTACCCACAATGGAGACTTTACATCATCATCATCATCATCATCATCCGGACCTCCTTTTCCACCCTACAACGGGTTGAGGAGTGGCAGAGTCCAGACAGCCAAAGTTTGTCCGAGTGGGCCACGGTTCCATTCACTTATCATTCAAACCCACGGAATCCTGGCTCCGTCTGATAGGCCAAAAGGTTTCACCACGTATTGTAGCTTCACATATACCTACAAAAAAAAAAATAAAAGTTTCGGCCCATCTTGGACCTTGTATTTTGAAATCAAGGGTCGTATGCTTGATTACAAGTTGGAATGCAAGCTCCCTAATTTTGACCATAATTTCTGAGATAGGTGATGAAGATAAAGAGTGTTTGATCTTTCTTATGATATCGTTGCTGATTGAACGATATATTGTGGGATGCAGGTTAACCATACATGATAACCACAGGCATTCCATTAATCCATCTATCCATCTATTTGCCAGTCGCCTTAATCCTGTTGGGGAGGGCCACAAACAAATCTCCTCCATGTCGCCCTGTCCCCAGCCATTTCACTGCCCTGCTTTCAGCTCACACAACCCTCTCTCATATACCTGTCCACTCCGCCCCTCCATCTCATCCTCGGCCTCCCCCTCCCTCTCCCTCCTTCCATAAATGATAGTCAAAATTTAGAGACTTTCGTTTTATTTCGTAGGATAAGGAAGCTCCCTAACGCATCTTCTTAAGTGATTTATTTTGTTAATTACACCTTTCTATCCTTCTGTGTATTGTTTGGGTCATTCTTATATCGCCATACTCTGGAGAAATGGCACGCAGAATAATAATAACCAGTCATATCCAAAAAATAAATCACTATGGAAGTGGTGTCAGGGAGTCGCCAGGCCCAAGACGCAAGCAATTCAGTTTGCTTCACTAGATGAGGGGATGTTGACGAAGCCATTTGTCTGATAAGTGATACATGTTTCACTGGATAACATGCATTTAGAAAGTTCATATTCGTAGGTCATATTCGTGGGTCATATTCGTAGGTCATATTCGTGGGTCATATTCGTAGGTCATATTCGTGGGTCATTTTGTGTGTCATATTCGTGGATCATATTCGTGGGTCATATTCGTAGGTCATATTCGTGGATCATATTCGTGGGTCATATTCGTGGGTCAGGCAAGGCAACGAAACCGATTCAGGCACGTATTCTCTTCGGATAAGGTCCTTAACACCTTTTCCTAAGCGATTTGTTTTGTTTGTTACACCTAATAACCTTTCTTTGTTTTACGTTAATTCTTCCTATATTGCAATTCTCTGTGTAAATAATGTAGAAAAGGATATTAGCCAATCATATCCAAAAATAAATCGTTAAGAAAAGGGTGTTAGGGAGCTATCTTAACCACCGCGAGTACGGGTTTCAATGATCATTAACACCTTTTCCTAAGCTATTTATTTACTTATTACTCGTTATTGCCTTTTTCTGTTTTACATTAATCCTTCAAATACTGTATCGCTTTCCTCTGCGTAAATAATGTTAAAAAGGATATTGACCAATCATATCCAATAATAAATCGCTAAGGAAGAGGGGCTAGGCAGCTTTCTTCACCACCGCGAGTACCGGTTTCAGAGATCACTAACTTTTTAAATAAGTTCCTGTGAACCAAATAGTATCGTTCATTGTATGCTGGAATGAAGTACGAAATTCTTTGCTCACCCACCAATAAATATCTTTTAACTGTGATGATGTATTTTGGTGCCATACGCTACTCTTTGACAGGAAAATCGTCAGCCGTAACCGGAGTTATAAGGAGACCGGATGATGATGATGATGATAGTGGTGGTGATGATGATGGTGATGGTGATGATGATGATGATGATGATGATGATGATGATGGTAATGGTGATGGAAATGATGATGGTAATGGTGATGTCGATGAAGATGATGAGGGTAATGGTGATGATGGTGATGTTGATGATGATGATCATGGTGATGGTAATGATGATGATTATGGTGATGATGATGATGATGATGGTAATAGTGATGGTTATGGTTGTGGTGATGATGATGATGATGGTAATGTCAATGGTGATGGTGATGATGATGGTAATGGTGATGAAGATGATGGTAATGGTGATGGAGATAATGATGGTAATGAAGATGGTGATGATGGTGATGGTAATGGTGATGGTCATGATGATGGTAATGATGATGAAGATGATGATGGTAATGGTGATGATGGTAATGATGGTAATGGTGATCATGACGGTAACGGTGATGAAGATGATGCTGATGATGGTGATGGTGATGGTGACGATCCACAGATTTAGCCTCGTCGCACATGTTGCCCATATCATTGAAAAAGGTCAACAGATTCTTGAGGCAAGAGTGATTATTCCAAAAACCATGTTGCAAATATCTGAGATTATTTGTTACTAAATATTTCACCAAATTTTCTCTAATAAGCTCCTTGCAAATTACAGATCACTGATGTTGAGCTAATTGGGCGGTAGTTCTCTTGTTGTGCCTTGTTACTGTTTTTGATATCAGGGTTATGTTTGCAAGCTTTCACTCGTGTGGCATCTTACTGCTCTTTAGTGATGGTAAGAAGTTCATGTGCGGATGTGGGTGTCATAGGAAGCGTCAGGAGAAACACACTGAGGTGGTTTGGCCATATGGAGAGGATGGTGAGCGAGAGACTGAAGAGGAAAGTGTATGCGAGTGAGGTGGAGGGGAAGGCCAAGGATGAAGTGGAGGGATGAGGTGGAGAGGTATATGAGAGAGGGGTGTGTGAGCTGGGAGCAGAGCAGTGTAATGGTGGGGGACAGGGCGACATGGAGGCGATTTGTTTGTGGCCACCCCTTACGGGATTAAGGCGTCTGGCAAAAGAATCGAGTGGAATAGAGTTATAAACTGTCATAGATGATTTTATGAAGCTCACAGATAACAGAAGAAAGAGGGAAGAGTTTCCTTATTTTGGGAAACTGTTCAAATGAGTGTCCCCTTCTTATTTACTGTCATAGTGCAAAAATTTCCCCAAACAAATGCCCAAATTTCCTCCTTTTCTTTTAAGAATCCCTCTACAACTAATACAACTACTAGGGTTATGTTCAAGAGAGGAGCGAGCCTCCCCTCCCCCAGCCAACCCCACCCTAATATTTCACTCGCGCTCTCGAGGCTTTATTGGCCGTGGAAATACAAAACACAGTAAAGGTTTGATTATGAGTGATGTCGTAGGCCGCCCTGAATAAGTATATTAATAATAACTAACCAGGGCTACTTTGCATATTAAAGAGGAACAATATTATGCTCATCTGCACTGCATAATTATAGCTTAAACCAATGAGTTATTCCCACAGAGGGACATGTTGCAAGCATCACTGAATTGTATTATTGCAAATGTGTTCGATGGCTCACCGGCCCTGACTTCAGTAACATCTCTCTGTATAATAAGTAAGTTAAAATCCTCTGTTTACTCTGTTCAAATGTATGTTGTACTGGCGCTTTGGGCATTGGAGAAAGTTACCTGGAGTAAGAATCAATTAAGCTAAAGGAGGTGTAATGCTGGAAAATATACCTCTGGCTGCGCTTTTGACTTATACGCGTTCTTACGATCGGTGGTACAGCGGCAGAACTCGACTTAACTTGTGCAATGACGCGCCAAAATTCGAATCGGAGGTTTTTCTCAAGTAAAACACTATCGGGTCCTCCTCGGCTTTCAGACAGTTGCTGTTGCTGTCAATATTTGTTGTTGCTGTCATCCTTCACATTTCCTTAGTATAACAGTATGCTGACCTTGGCGGAAATCATCATAATACACTATTTGCCAATTATCTTTAGTATGATGTGTTAAAGGAGAGAGAGAGAGAGAGAGAGAGAGAGAGAGAGAGAGAGAGAGAGAGAGAGAGAAACCGTAAGAAAGCCATTTCCTTTGTAAGACAATATGCTTCTCTATCTTTTGCTCCTGGGGTTCATATGGATCTGTCTTAAAGAGCTGATGCTGAAGGGAATTGTTAGATCTTATTTCCTTAGAGCAGAGAAATAAGGATAATAAGGAAGAATCAGTGCTCCTTCAAAGAACTCCATCGACAATAAAACATTCCCGCTATACACTTGTCATGCCATTCCTGAGTGATATCCCTTTCACTTCACAGCAGGGACAGCGGGTATTAGTGCCCTGGTGGTGACATCTGGGAGCTGCTGAGAGGCTCTGTCTTGGTATATGGGTGGATTATAGCTGCTGACTTGAGTAGTAGGAAAATCGCTGTTCATTGTCGACCAAGATCTGCTCAAGAAGAAACAGAGGAGCAATACCTTCACAAAACAGTGTGCCCGGAAGATGATTTAACATTTTCTGCTTCAGTTGAACGACACAGATTGATTTATTTTTGCCACTTCCAGATGAGTTAATAAAACAAAGGGAAAGCCTCTGTTCTTGAAGGAGTTAATGAAGGCTGTATCCAACCCCTCTACTGCGAAATCTCTCTGAACTCAAGCACAATGGCCCGGCAATGGCAAATACAAACTGAAAAGATGGAACGGGATTCAGTGAACAAGGGGGCGATATAAACTTCCCACTACAAGGAATTCTACAGCTATGTTGGTTGCTTTCATCTGAGAGAACTGGGTCACTTTCACACCTACATGACGTGGTTGTGTGAATCACAGGTGACTTTAATGAGGAGGTGGGGTTGAATCTCCCTGGTTACTAGTGAGACTGACTCTCTACTCTGACTACACCTGGCCACACCTGAGCTGAAAGGGATTAGCGATCTTTGTCAGGATAAAATAATAATAAGAAGAATATGAATAAGAATAAGAATTACAATAATAATAGTAATAATGGTAGTAGGGGTAGTATTAGTATTATCATTAATAGCGGTACTGGTGGTGGTAGTAATAATGATAAACAACAACAACAACAACAACAACAACAACAACAATAATAATAATAATAATAATAATAATAATAATAATCTATCTATCTATCTATTGCCAGACGTCTCAATCCCGTTTGGGGTGGCCACAAACAAATCGCCTCCAAGTCACCCTGTCCCCCGCCATTTCACTGCCCTGCTCCCAACTCACACCCCCCTCTCTCATATACCTCTCCACCCCATCCCTCCATCTCATCCTCGGCCTCCCCCTCCCTCTTCCCCCCTCCACCTCACTCACATACACTCTCTTCGTCAGTCTTTCACCCTCCATCCTCTCCACATGGCCAAACCACCTCAGTGTGTTCCTCATAACGCTTCCTATCACATCCACATCCACACCACAACGCGGTGAGTTGAGGGGAATCTGCAGTCGATGTCATTACATTTATTTTATTAAGAAAGAATTTTATCCACACAAAATAATATTGGGGAGGTAAACACTTCCAGCCCGACTTGGAAATTTCGCAACGTATTTTCTTCGGCGATTTATTCAGGACATTAAAGGTCAACATCCTCTTCTTAGTGGCTTACTGGTTCTGGAAATTTCGCAACACATTTTCCTTGGCGATTTATTCGGGAAATTACAGCTCAAAATCCTCTTCTAATTCATCAGTGGAAAGAAGGACGATATCAAAACGATAAAAATAGCATGGAAGGTAATATCAAGATATAATGAGGAAAATAAATCGCTCAGGAAATGTTGCTACGGAGCTTCCTAGGCCACTGGTAAAAAAGATCCTTGGACCGTATTTTCGTCGAGTAAGGAAGCTCCCTAGCACCTCTTACTTAGCGATTTATTTTTGGATATGGGTTGTTATTATCATTCTGTACGTTATTTATTCAGAGCATGGAAATATTTGAAGGATTTACATAATAGAAGAGGACAGTAAGGTGTAATAAGCAAAGTAAATCGCATAGGAAAAGGTGTTAAGGACAGAAACACAGGTCGATACCAGATAAATGATTATCAAATTGGCCCGTACTCCTGTCGGGTTAGGAAACTCCCTCACACCTTTTCCTAAGCGATTTATTTTGTTCATTGCACTTTACTGTCCTATTTTGTGCTGCATAAATCCTTGCAATATCGCCATACTCTGCATATCTCTGATTGGGGTAAAAATAATCTGGTTGTTCTTAGTGCATCAAAGACTCGGTTTTTACACCTATCAACCCGACAAAATCTTCAACAGTTATACCCACTAATGTTTTATAATATTCAACTTAATCCTGCATCATCCTTGAACATGTTTGGGGTTTCATTTACTCGGGACTTATCTTGGAAAGATCATATTACATCTCTTGTAAAATCTGCTTACAAGAGATTGGGTGTGCTAAGCCGACTCCGTTCCTTCTTTACCCCCGCACAACTGTTGACTCTATACAGGAGTTTTATCAGCCCCTGTGTGGATTACAACTCTCATGCGTGGGGAGGCTCCCCACATATAGCTCTTCTCAATAGGGTGGAGTCAAAGGCTTTTCGTCTCATTAACTCTCCTCCTCTTCCTGACTCCCTTCAACCTATGTCTCTTCGCCGCATTGTTCCATCTTTTTCTCTTTTCTATCGCTACTTTAATGGTCACTGCTCCTCTGAACTGTCTGCATGCATTCCTCCACCTCTACAACGGGCACGTAGAACCCGTCTAGCAGCAAACTCTCATCCCTTTTCTGTCCAACTCTCTAATGCAAGAGTTAACCGTTACTCCCAGTCCTTCATTTATGCAACAGGTCAACTCTGGAACTGTCTCCCTCTGTCTGTATTTCCTGCTTCCTATGATCTCCAGTCTTTCAAACGCAGTGTGTCCAGGCATATCGAAATGATCGGATCTTGAATTTGGCTCTCTCTTGTATTTTGTTTTTCTCTTGGAAGATACAGTTTTGCGGGCTCGTGGCCTTCGGTTTCTTCTTCCTCACATAAAAAAAAAATAAGAAGGTAGAAGAGGAGGAGGCGGTGGCCGAATCGGTAGAGAGGCGGCCTGTAGTCCTAAAGGACCCAGGATCGAATCCTGGCTGGGGCAGGGAACAGTTTAAGGATTTGAATTTCCTAAAGGCAGACTTTCCTGATCTACCAGATGATCCGCCGACATGTCGTAAAAATACCCCAGGTAATACCAATACACCAATCCTGTATGAGACAGCCCTAGCATGTATTCAATATGGATAGTGGGTGTTAGCGCCGAAGTGGTGACATGTGGAGGTGTAGGAGGACTACTGGGCCTTGGGATTGGTCACTGCCCCCGAGAAATAGGCCCTGAAGCCTTTGCCCAGAGTTGGACACATAAAACACACACACACACACACACACACACACAAATATCTATACGTCTACCTGTCTGTCCATGTATCTATCTGTCTAGCTGTCTGTGTCTGTCTGCATATCTATCTATTTATCTATCTATCTATCTATCTGTCTGTCTATCCATCTATCTATCTACAGCATGTAACAAAACCCTCCCATACATAACAGTGAAGCTAAAATCGTACCTAGGGAAGCCACAGCTAAAATTAATCACCTTTAGTGTCCTTCTCCAGGTACTTTAACAATAATAACAGGCCAATTAGGGGCCAACGAGGTCATTAGCTGATTAAGTCTGTCACCGTCCTAGTTAGGCTGATTCTGGCCCTATAATGGACGAGTGAGGGAAGCAGGAGCGAAATTTGTACCTATCTATCCGTCTATCTGTCTCATATCTTTATGTATATATTTGTGTATATATTTTTTTCTGCCTATGGGTAACTCTACATTGAGTGACAAGCCAAATGGTTTCCTGTACACCAGGAAACCATTAGGTACGCTGGGTGGTAACCATATAACCAAATTATGGCGCCTGGTGGTTTAGTGGGTAATTAAGGCGCTCCAATCTGAGCGAGGGTGAGATTTGGAAGATTCCGGTGTTGCTGTGTGCTGATGATACAGTATTGTTGAGTGAAGATGAATGGGAGTTGCAAGGTTTGGTGAATGAATTTGGGACAGTGCGTAGGATGATGAAGCTAAAAGTTAATGTAAACAAAAGTAAAGTTATGGTGTTTGAGAGGAATGATGTCACAGAATTTACAGTGAGATTGGATGGTGAGGATATGGAGAGTGTGAGTGCATTCAAGTACTTGGGTAGTGTGATGAATAAGGATGGAACTTTGGGGGATGAAGTGCGTGAAAGGGTACAGCAGGGAAGGAAGGTTGTTGGTTCACTGAAAGCAGTGATGAGAAATAGGGAGGTGAGTACGGAAGTCAAGAAGTCACTGCATGATAGAATTGTGATCCCTACCCTGACGTATGGAAGCGAGGCGTGGACCTTGCAAGAGGGGAACAAGTCAAGAGTGAGAGCAGTGGAAATGAGTTTTTTTTTTTTTTTTTTTTATGTGTCCGACTTCTGGGCATAGGCTTCACAGCCTCCTCTCAAGGCCCAGTAGTCCTCCTACATACCATAAACCTCTCTACATGTAACCACTTCGGCGCTAACACCCACCGTCCATACTGAATACAAGCTAGGGCTGTCTCATACAGAACTGGTGTATTGGTATTAGCGAGGGTACTTTTATGACATGTCGACGGGTTATCTGGTAGATCAGGAAAGTCTGCTTTTATGAAATTCAAATCCTTAAACTGTTCCCTGCCCCAGCCGGGATTCGAACCTGGGTCCATCAGGACTGCAGGCCGCCTCTCTACCGATTCAGCCATGTGGAGTGACATGGAGGGACAGGTTGAAGAATGAAGAAGTGAAGGAACGTTGTGGGGTGGATGTGGATGTGGTTGAGAAGATTAGGAGAAATACACTGAGGTGGTTTGGACATGTGGAGAGAATGGAGAATGAAAGACTGACTAAGAGGGTGTATGTAGGTGAAGTGGAGGGAGGGAGAGGGAGGGGTAGACCGAGGATGAGGTGGAGGGATGGAGTTGAGAGGTATATGAGGGAGGGGGGGTGAGTTGGGGGGAGGGTAGTCAAATGGTGGGTGACAGAGCGACGTGGAGGCGTTTTGTCTGCGGCCACCCTTTTGCGGGATTAGGGCGTCGGGCTATAGACAGATAGATAGACAGTTTGGTTGAGCCTGTGTAGGTTCATATCCAAGAGGTGGTTGGGGTTTACTGCTCACGTAATGCCACTCAGGGATGAGTGAGGCTGGTCACTTTCATCTTAAATGTCAGGACCAACTCGCCTAGCCCCGGGTTCCTACGCTCCTCATGGGGCGACATAGCACTGGATGATGGATGATGGATATATATTTTTTCAATTTATCTGTTTATCTCTCTGTCTATTTGTCAATTTATCTGTCTGTCTATCTATATATCTGTTGTATATACAGTATATATGTATGTATGCATCTATTTATCTATTTGTTTATCTTCATTAATCTTTTTTTTTTAATAACAGAACAAAGGAAGGAAAAACAAATGAATGAAAACCTAATCCATACACCAGATTACTGGTGTCCTCTGTTCATAAAATATCTGTAAAACAGCTGTGGGTTGATGTTTGGAGGGAAACAACTCTGGGGAAGCGAGTTCCAAAGAGATGCAGTTCAGGGAATGAAAGAATTCTGATAGGCAGAAGTTCTATCAAATTATCTCTATCTCTCTACCTATTTATCTCTATTTATCTATCTTTCAATTTATCTCTATCTGTCTATCTATCTATCTATCGAGAAAAGTAAAAAATGAGGGAACGACAGAGACGAAGACAAAAGGGCAGCGGCGAAGACCTTGTAAGCTGATTATGACTAATATCCTTAGGAGTGGAGGGGAGGGGTGGAGAGATGGAGGAAAGGAGGGAAGGAGAGAAGGAGGGAAAGAAGAAAGAAGGTAAGGAAAGAAGGTGAGGAGGACGAAAGGAGAGAAGGAGGAAGAGGAAAGTGAGGAGGAGAGAAATTTGGGAGGGAGGTGGAGAAGGGATGGAGGAGAGGAGGAGGAAAGAAGGTAAGGAGAGATGGAGGGAAGGAGGTGAGGAGAGGAGGAGGAAAGGAAGGGGAGAAGGAGAGAGATATGGGAGGGAGGTGACGAGGGGAAGGAGGTAAGAGAAAAAGACAAGAGGAAGAGGGAGAGGTTAAGGAAGCTCCCTAACACGTTTTCCTAAGCGATTTGTTTTACTTAATGCACCTTACTGTCCTCTTCTGTGTTATATAAATCCTTGCAACATCGCCATACTCACCATAAATGACGTACAAAGGGATATTAACCAGCCGTATCCAAAAATAAATCGCTAATGAAGAGGTGTTAGGGCCTGCGTAAGGTATGAGTAGAGGAAGGAAAGGCGGAAGAAAGGTGGATAGGGAAGAGAGGAGAGGAGAGGAGAGAAAGAGAGGGGAGGGGAGGGAAGGGAAAGAAAGAAGTTAAAGAAGGGAAGAAGGGGTATTGGAGATTGAGAGGGGGAAGTGAGCGAGGGGAAGGAAGTGAAGGGGTGAGTGAAAAGGGAAGGGGAAACGAGGGAAAAACGAGTGAGGAGGGGAGGGGAGGGAAAGGAAGACGTTAGGGAGAGAGGGGAAGAGGGAGAATGTGAGAATGAGAGGGAGAAGTGGACGAGGGGAAGGAAGAGAAAGTGAAAGAGTGAGGGGAAGGAAGAGAGAGTGAGGTGAGAGGAAGAGGAAGGGTGGAAGGAATGAGTGACAAGAAGAACCAAGAATATTCAAGATTATTAAAGACAAAGGGAAGACACGCATGATTTTCTTTATTTTTTTCTTTATTTCCTTCATACAGATTCCTGATGCTAATTATAATCTTATTACGTGAATGATGGGGGTTGTGATGTGGTAGCTGGCTGCAGTGAGAGAGAGAGAGAGAGAGAGAGAGAGAGAGAGAGAGAGAGGAGGGGGAAAGAGTAATGGAGAGATGGAGAGGTAAAAGAAAAAAAGAGTATGAGCTTTTTCCATTCTTTACCTTTTCATACCTGGGCAAAATAATCTTCCCTAACTTGTCATAAATATATACACAAGCTGTTTTTATCAATACACGATGAAGGAAGAGTATGCAACAAAATAAAGACAAGTACACGATCCATTCAGCAATACTTGCCGTAGGATAGGACGCTCTCAGTCCAGCGCCCAGTGTGAAGCCATCCATCACTAAACTGATTCCTTTTTGACAGTGTTCTCTAGCTCCAAAAAGTATCGCGCAGAAGAGAGGTAACGCTGGGGTGGATCCAGAATTATTTTTGAGGTGCTGCCCATATCATTTTCCAAAGTAATGAGGGTTCAACATCTCTTTCCTCTAAGTCAGCTAAGTAACATTTTTCAGGAAGGATAGTTTGTGTGGGAGAAATTAATATGAGTGTCAATAAAAGATGTATTGTCTTCTATATGCAGCGCTAGGAATCAAGTTGTTGCATCCGCCGATGTGATGATAAATGATCAGTATAACTCGTGATTCCTCATGACGATTAACCTATTACCATCAAAATATTTATAATTACAGTAGTGACTTCGAAATGCAACATGCAAGCGATATAGTGCATCGTCATGAAAGCAAGGTGAATCATCGGCCAGTTTTTAACAATCATCTCCTGTGATGTTAGACTTGCCTTGTGAGAAATGTGCACAGAGATGTTTTTGGTCCAGTGTGAAGTGTGCGCAGAAACTTTTTGGTCCAGTGTACAGTACCTGTCTAAGTTTACCTGATATTTCTAAGCGTCTCTTGATTTTTTTTTTTTTTTTTTTTTTGGGGGGGGTGTCTTTTCTTCTCTCTCCTGCCATCTCTTGAGCTGATTCTCTCAACCTGCAATCGCTCACATCAATTATCTTTCATTTTCTCCCCCACACAATCTCCTCTTACTAGTCTTATCACGATTTTTCTTACTGCATTTCCTTGCAATCCTTCTCCTTCCCCACATCAGGTTTCCTTTCCTCTTTCGTCTTGTCCCTTCCTTTTCCCCTTTCTTTATTCTTTTCTCTTATTTTCCCTTCTTCAGAACTGTACATAATTCAGACTGACGCTAACAAGGAAAACACTCAAGCTTTTCCACACAATGCCTTCTCTTCGCTTCCACTCACATTTCGTCTTTTCTTTGTACTTTTCCTTATTCTATTCATTTCTCTTTTTTTTTTTCCACCTTCGGTATTACCAATTCTCTATACTCCTGCGATCGACACCAGCAAAAGAAACACCCAGACTAGCTAATGTTGGCTTCTTTATTTCCCCTCAGATTTTTATTTTCCCCTCTCTTTGTCATAACTTTCCTGTCTCCCTTCTGCTAATTTTAACCTTCATCAATTTAACCCTTGTATTTCATCCACTCTGTGCTGTACCCTACCTGCCATGGCCCTGTTCTCTCCTCTTTCCAGTCATCCTCCTATATCTCTTCCCGCCCTCTCCCTCCAAAAGTTCATCATCTCATTTCCCTGTCATTCCAGTCTTTTCCTCTCTAATATCAGCCTTCATTAGCTTTCCCATCATTTCATCTACCCTCTACCTTTCTTTTCATCCTCAATCTCCTGTCCTTCCTCTGTGCTCATCTCCGCTATCTCAGTTTATCACATACTCGTACATCCAGCGTCCTCGTCCCTCTCCCAAGACAGTTCCAAGGCAAATGTTTAAAACACCAACGCCCTGGATCTTCGTCTCACGTGATAAGAGTGTCTGCTGGGATAGGCAAAGAGGTTTTATGAGGCTCTCTTCCCTTGGGCTCGGCGGGATGGGGTTTAGAACAGAAGGGAGGGGAATGGCGCTCTGTCTTGGAGATCTAAGGATGGTGTGTTGTGGGGGAATGTGAGGGAGTGGAAGGAGTGTCGTGGGTGTGGGTAGAGTGTATGTTTGAGTGTGAGGGATGTGTGTTGGGTGTTGTGGTGGAGTGTGGGGGAGATGGCAGGAGTATCGTTGGTGTGGGTAGGGTGTGTGTTTGAGTGTGAGGGATGTGTGCTGGGTGTTATGTGAGAGTGAGGGTGAAAGGGTTGAGAGTTGACAGGAGTGTGGGTGTATATGAACTGTCGTGAGAAAGAGGAAGGTGTACGAGTGTGTGGAGTGTACGCGTGAGAGATAACATAGTGTTTGACAAGGATGAGTGTGATTAAGAAGTGTGTAGTCTCCAGGAACGTGAAAGGAGTATGAAATGTAGCTCGTGCGCGATAGAGCGAGCGAGCGAGCGAGAGAGAGAGAGAGAGAGAGAGAGAGAGAGAGAGAGCGTGTGTGTAGGGGGGGGGGTGAAGACGGATGAAAAAGTGTGTGTTGTATGAAGTACGAAAGAGTATAAAGGTCTTATCTGAGACAGCATTAAAATAATGTTGACTGCAATTTTAGAGAATGATGAGTGTGAGTGATGAGTGTGGCGGTGATGCAGTATGGGAGAGAGCAGTATGGAAGAGACCAGTATGGGAGAGAGCAGTTTGGAAGAGAGCAATATGGAAGAGAGCAGTACGGGGTAGAGCAATATGGGAGAGAGCAATATTGGAGAAAGCAGTAAGGGAGAGAATAGTATAGGAGAGAGCAATATGGGAGAGTGCAAAATTGGAGAGTGCAGTACTGGGGTGGGATTCTTATACATACTATCAGTTCGTTATCATAACAAGATTTTTTGAGAGGATGAAGCAGATATAAGGGAAATTCAACATTCTATTTTTTTTTCCTTTAGTGCTAAGATAAGTGTCTATAACTATAATTTTCCTCTCACAAGCAAGATTCTTTTTTGCAGGAGGAAATAGAAACACTGGAAGACTCTGAATTCTCCTTTGGCGATGGGTCTGCATTTTTTTCTTTTTTATGAGGGGGGCAAATGTTGAATCTCCAGTTGATTTTATTCACACCTGGGGAGATTACCTTTTTTTTTCGGGGGGGGTTAGATATAGCTTTAATAAATCCATTGACTATCATAAATTCCATGTATGTTAAATTACTAGGACAACTGCAAGAACGAGCCTCAAAATGCATCCTCGGGTTGAAGGGTTGGAAATTTAGCCGTGAGAAGGCGGGGGAAAAAATCTAATTCCTCACTGTCTCTCAAGAAGCCTCAATAAAGATTCGATGCATTTCTATCAAGAGTTACGAAGTGGAGACAGCAGCGATACGAGTGGAGACAGCAACATTACAGAGTAGAGACACCAGTGCTGGAGAATGGAGACAGCAGCTTTATAGAGTGAAGTCAGCAGGATTACAGAGTGGAGTCAGCGGCGTTAGACAGTGGAGATAGCAGCGTTAGGGAGTGGAGAGAGCAGAGTTAGAGAGTAGAGTCAGCAGAATTGCAGAGCTGAGTCAGCAGGGTTACAGAACTGAGTCAGCAGAGTGGAGGTCAGCGATGTTCCGTCTCCGTCACACGCCTTAAGAATTATCATCAAAATCTCAGTTTTCTCTCTATTCCTTCACGACATGTAAGTTTTGGGAAATTAGCCCAGAGGCAGATCCAGGAGTTCACAAAAGGGGGTAAACTGTTTTTCCACGTCCCTTGAAGCCCCATCGCTAAAGCAAAATTTACACAAGAGGAAAATGGAACACATACGTTGCCCCCTCCTTGTCAATAATTTATGGTTACCTATTGGAGTTAACGTGTGAGCTATCTCTAAAAATAGCCAGAAATTTTTTCCTCTCACGATTTGGGAAAATACAGAACAGATAAAAATGGAAGCGAAGAGGTTCCACACACACACACACACACACACACACACACACACACACACACACACAGAATGCAGCCTACTTGTGCTCTGTATATAAGGGAATATCCGAGTCTCTAAGGTGGAAATTTAAGCTAACCGATGTATTGTTTCCCTAACGTGCTACGTATAGACTGACAGGTGGATAGATGGACGGACAAATAGATACAGACACAGACAGACAGATGGATAGATAGATAAAAGGTAGACAGACGGATAAATAGACATGTTTCAGACTCCCTAACCACTCCTCATGGTCCGCCACTGGCCCACATCCCCTGAAGGATTATTTTAAGCTGGTAGCAGGTGCAGAGAGAGAGAGAGAGAGAGAGAGAGAGAGAGAGTCAGTGGAAAGGTACCCGTTAGGCTTACCAGTCACGCCTCACTACTGCTGCACCTTTGCATTGTGTGTGTGTGTGTGTGTGTGTGTGTGTGTGTGTGTGTGTGTGTGTGTGTGTGTGTGTGTGTGTGTGTGTGTGTGTGTGTGGATAGTGACCAGAGAGGGCAATTAATTGTACAGTTTACAGTACATACGAGACAAATTGATATCCTAGTGATGTATGGGGTCAACCAGCCATATAAGCATAATCATCATTCCCATATCACCCTTGTGGAGCGTAGGGGGCCTGGGGCGAATGTAACATCAAAACCCGTAGGTCATAGACCTTCACCATCGACGGGGTGTAATCCCCAGTTGCCTCGTGGATTCGAATCACAGCGCGTAACCCTATCAACCCCATTGCGGGATTTTGGGATTATTTCCGCATTCCCCATGGGATTTTATTCCGGGGCTTGAATGATGAGTGCATGGAAACGTGGCCCATTGGACTGGACAAACCTGGGCTGTCTGGACATTGCTACTCCTCACCCTGCCCTAGCGTGGGAAAGGAGGTTCGGATGATGATGCAGAGAAGGAGGAAAGATTTTGATGTGGATTTATTTAGCTCCCTCGCTACTACAGAGATAGAGAGATAGATAAACAGATAGGTGGGCAGAAAGAGAGACAGACAAACTGACAGACAGGCAGATGGAACCACACCTGGAAACACACCCAGGAAATTGATAGATAGATAGACAGAAAGACAGATAGACAAAGAACAAATAGAGAGAGAGAGAGAGAGAGAGAGAGAGAGAGAAGGAACCACACATGGAAACACACCCAGGAGTCCAGGGAGAGGTATAAAAATAATAATGATATTGACAGGTATGCTTTTACAGGTGTCCCTCTTTAATTAGTTACGAAGATCACCTGAGTCGAGGAAAAGATATAACATTAATAATAATTTTGACATCTATGCTTTTATAGGTCTGGCCTCATAATTATATACGGAGATCACTTGAGCCAAGTTCACAATGACACAGTGTAAATAATGGTAAGGGAATATAACTTCTTACACCCAGGAATACTGTCGACATCTTGCATTCTTTCCCATCTAGGTATAAAAATGGATGTCAAGAAAAACTAAGAAAATTTAAAGCCTTCGATCTTTGCATCATATCTAGTGAATTTCCTCGAACATACAATTGGTTTGCAGATAGTGGTAAGTGGTCCTGTACAACTATACTCTTTTCTCTCTAACTTGGCCCAAAACTGCCATCTCGCCAAATCCCAGCCATACTCTTTTCTATCTAATTTGGCCTAGAATTGCCATCTCGCCAAATTCCAACTATACTCTTTTCACTGTAACTTGGCCTAAAATTGCTATCTCTCTTATCTACACGATGACATGTAGTAATGGCTTAACACAAGGATATGGCGCCAGTCAGGAAGAAGTGCCATGGAAATGGTGCAGAGCTACAGCATTTTCTTGTTCTGCCGTCGTCACATGAAATAAATCGCTAAATGACACACACACACACACACACACACACACACACACACACACACACACACACACACACACACACACACACACACACACACACAATCGATTGGGAGAAGTACCTGTAGATGGTCCGGACATGTGGAGAGAATGGAGAATGAGAGACTGACTAGAAGAGTGTATGTGAGTGAAGAAGAATGGGTGAGACGGAGAGGAAGACCGCGGATGGGACTGAGGGATGGGGTAAAGAATACAAATGAGGGTGGTGTGAGTTGGAGGGAGGGCAGCCTGATGGTGGAGGATAAGTGACATGGAAGCGATTTGTTTGTGGACACCCATCCGGGATTAAGGCGTCTGGCTATAGATAGATAGATAGATAGGCATACAACAGATAAATAGAAAGGTAGATAGATATAAATAGATACAGTATAAAAATAGCTAGATAGATAGATAGACACGGAGACAGATCAAATAATTCGGTTCTGAAGAAAAGGATGTTGATAATAATTGCATCATCATTAGGACCAACAAAATTAAAATCACAGTATTTACGGCAGAAGAAAAACACTATCATTTCAGAAATCTTCGTCCCTCTCAAAAAATAGATTTTATGTGGTGCGTGGCTAAAAAAGTGAGATAGATTTTTTTTAGATATATTGAAAAAGAATTCTCCTTCACAATCCGAACGCTCTTCTCGAAAATAATTATGATAAAAGGGGAATTCTTTTATGGGTCTCGTTATTAGGGGTCGTGACTGGGTCGTTAGATCTGTAGGTCGTGGTTGACAGGTTGGGTTGGGTTGAGTTGGGTTAGGTTGGGTTAGGTTAGGTCATCTTAGGTCAGGTTAGTTTTTGTTACGCCTGATGACGTTAGGTTGGGTTAGATTTGGTGGCGTTAGGTTAGATTAGGTTGAATACGTTGTTAAATTACGTCACGCCACAAGTTAGGGTAGATTAGGCTAGGTTTGGTGGCGATAGGTTACATTACGTGACGTTAGATTACATTTGATTCGGCTGCGTTAGGTGACGTTGGTTTACATTAGATTTGGTGACGTAAAATTGGGTTAGGTTAGGTTAGGTTAAATCAGGTGGGCTTGACAGATCCCCTAGTCCACATGTTATCAATTCAGGATAAGTTAGGTTAGGTTTAGGGGGCTTCACAGACCTCTCATTTCACAAGGTATTAGATTGTTAGGTTAGGTTAGGTTAGGTCAGGTCAGATTTGGTTAGGTGGGGTAAACAGATCTCTATATGTTCTTAGACATGGCAACTCAGGCTCACAGATCACCGAGGTTGTCTTGCGTGAAATTCACAAGTAAATGATTACATAAAGGTTGAATAAACAAATAACTAAAATTAAGTTTACGATTAGGTCCTTGAAAGAAAAAGAAAGAAAGAGAAAGAAGAAATGACAAACAAAAAAGTAATTAGCTTTAAGAGGTTATGTCAGTAGACTGGAAGATGATCAATTAATTCCAATTTTTAACTGTTTTCTAAGTCACAGTCTTTCCCTAGAATACAACGCGGGGTACTTGATATTACTACAATGGACCCTAGCTGTACTGCTGGGTGGATAGAGACGAGAGGGAAGCAAACTTTATCCACGACTCGATAACGTGTGCTCTTAGTTGCGATCTGGATGTGCTAACCAATACACCAACGTCTGTCCTTAAATTAACAGGTCATAAGTTTATATCCCGAATTTAATGGATCTTTTTCTATATCATTAGCCCCTTCATTCCGAGGATGCGAATGACACTTTTTTTTTTTAATTCAGGTAGATATAGACGATTCTTTTTTTAGTTAGGGAGGGCTTTCAAGTGGTCAGAGAGATAGATAGACAGATAGATAGATAGAGATACAGACAGGCACACACACAGACAGAAGACATGAATTAAAAGATAGATAGACTGATACAGACAGGAACACACACACACACACACACACACACACACAGAAGACATGAATTAACAGATAGATAGACTGATACAGACAGGAACACACACACACACACACACACACAGACAGAAGACATGAATTAACAGATAGATAGAAAGTTAGATACAGACAGACAAAGAGATATGGTGTTAACACTGACACAGTGTGCATGAATAAAAAGATGAATACTGAGGGGTAATAAGTAAAATAAATCGTTTACTTGGAGGCGTTACGAAATAATCAAAGCAGAACAGGAACGACATGTCAGTGGCTTTACAGGTCGTTAAATTTTATCATCCCATAAATATTCTCTCTCTCTCTCTCTCCCTCTCTCTCTCTCTCTCTCTCTCTCTCTCTCTCTCTCTCTCTCTCTCTCTCTCTCTCTCTCTCTCTCTCTCTCTCTCATAGTTTGTGGAAAAAGATCAACCAACGGAATTAAAAGAATGTCAAATCTAGGTCAGAGAGCGCCATATTTTTTTTAGTATTATCCTTCTGCTACCAGGTGTGTGTGTGTGTGTGTGTGTGTGTGTGTGTGTGTGTGTGTGTGTGTGTGTGTGTGTGTGTGTGTGTGTGTGGCCTCTTTCCCACACCACCAGCAGTGTGTGTGTGTGTGTGTGTGTGTGTGTGTAGGGCCTCTTTGCCACACCACCTCGCCACACATATCCTCAGAGTAGAAGTCTCGGGAGAAATCTTGAGCAAACATATTCATGAGTTGTCAGGAAAGCGTCATCATAAGTCTTCCGCGTCCCTCCCCTCCCCTTCCCTCTCCCCTACCCTCAAATCCTCCCCTTCCCCTCCCTTGCCCTTCCCCTCCCCTCCCCCTTCGCCTTCCCCTCATCCACTTTCCCTCCCTCTATCTCTTTCCTTCCCCCTCCCCCACTTCCCTCCTTCCCTCACTCCTCCATCGCTTCCATTCTCCCCTCTCTTCAGCCACTCATTTTGCTTTTTCATTACTTCCTCCCTCTCCATTCGCTTCTGTCTCCCTTCTTCCTCCTTCCTTTGTCTCTACTCCTCCCCTTTCTTCCTTCCTTACTACTCCCTCCCTCCATCGTTTTCCACTCACCCACTCCACTTTCCTCCCCCTCCCTCCTTCTACTCCATTTCCCACTCTCACTTTCCCTTCACCCTTCCATCCCTCGCCTTTCCCCGCACCTTTTCACCCCCTCCCTCCTTCCCCTCCCTTCCCTTCATCCCTGCATTCCTCATCCTGTCTCCTCACCTCTCCTCTTCCCTCTCTCCAGTATCCTCTGTCTGTCTGTCTGTTTGTTTATCTGTGTCTGTCTGTCTGTCTGTCTGTCTGTCTGTCTGTTTGTTTATCTGTGTCTGTCTGTCTGTCTGCTGTCTGTCTGTCTCTGTCTGTCTGTCTGTCTGTCTGTTGTTACATAGCCTATGATTTCATCATCCTTTGTGTAATTCTAACGTACAGTGTGCTGCCTGTTTGATCACGAGCGTGTTCTACCTCACTCCCCCCCTTCTACCGTTATAGTAGAGTAAGTCGTTCTTTCTGTTGTTCAGAGCGGGATTGTCAACTCTTTGTCCCCATGGCTTCATTTGCGCGTCCTTCTTACAAGTTGTATCAAGCTCTGCCGGCCCCTATATAATGAGCTCAGTCTCTGCATCATGGCCACTTAGATCTGCTCCTCATTTTGTTCACATCCCTGTCCTCCCCTGTACAGTTATTATTGAGTGCTCAGGAAGTCTCCAACCATCTGGCAGCTGTGTAATTTGAGTATAACTGTTGTTGCATTTTTTCTTGTGCTGTGTAGCATAGGGTTAATTCTTAGGCCTAGTGAGTTTTTTTTGTGATTTATGTACAGGTTCTTTTTGTCAGTCATTTTTGATAATATTTTGTATCTGTAATAATTTATCTTCCATTAACTGAGCATTACCCAGTGTATTTTCATTTTATCAGGGCTGACTTAGATAAATTTACTCCTGCTAATTTCGTGTTAATAGAGGCTATTCCAATTAACCATATATTTAACCTGTTTTTGCCATTACATTATCCTTATGAGTCCTGAATGTTTTGTTGTTAGTTTGAGCATTAAACTTTAACTTGTAATTTTACCTAACTCTTTTGTTTTGAACCTGGAACTTTGCGGGACAGTAGTGATTTTTAGTATTCTCACTTAAAGTGTACATTATCTTTCTCTGTTCCGTAACACAAATTTGGCGACCTCATCAGGATATTCAGGATATTATCATAAGGATATTGCTTGATATTTTGTGACTGTTACTTATTCATGATGTCAACTATTACTACACTTGATGAAGCCAAAGATTTTTTGTCAAATGTGCAAACAGTGTGTGATGTAGAAAACAGAACAAAGAATTAACTTAAGCTTGTTGCTCAACAATTGGGAATTGCAGTTCACTCTCATCATTCTAAAGATCAAATTGTTGGCATGATTAATAAAAGCTTGTTTAATGTAACTCCTCCAAATGAGCAAACGCAGATTGAATTAGCTAAGTTACAGCTAGCCCTGCAGGAGGCTCGTGTGAAGGAAGCTGAATTTCAAGCACGTGCTAAGGAGGCTGAGTCTCAGGCTAAGGAGGCTTGTGTTAAGGAGGCTGAATTTCAAGCAAATGCTAAGGAGGCTGAATCTCAGGCTCAGATTCAGGAGGCACAGATACAGGCACAAGTTGAACTTGCCAGGATTCAGGCAGACCATGAGTATCGCATGAAACAAGGTGGAACTGGATCATCTAGCTCTGATGATTTTGATGTGGCTAAAAATGTTAAACTTGCCCCTCCTTTTAATGAATCTGATTTAACAAAGTATTTTCAGTTGTTTGAGAGGGAAGCTACAGGTTTTAATTGGCCCAAGGAGTATTGGCCAGTACTCCTTCAAACTGTTCTCACCGGTAAAGCTCAAGTAACTTATGCATCTATGCCTCAGGATCAATGTGATAATTATGATGTAGTTAAGAGCTTGATTCTTAAGGCCTATGAGCTTGTTCCTGAAGCTTATAGAGTAAAATTTAGGACAACTTACAAGCAAGATAAGCAATCCCATGTTGAGTATGCAAAAATCAAAGAAGATCTGTTAGAGCAGTGGTTAAATTCTAAGAATGTGGATTCTGATTTTGACAAATTTAAGCAGATGATTTTGCTGGAGGACTTCAAGAGGTGTATTTATAAAGATGTAAGCCTATATCTTGATGAGAAAAGAATAGATAATTTGTCTGATGCTGCAGTTTTAGCTGATGAATATGTTCTCACTCACAAGAGATATTTTAAAGAAAAAGGGAAAGCTGAGTGTAAGTACGTTGCCTCTACTCAGAGTACAGGTAACAGGAAAGAGAATAAAGATGATGTTTCTCAGGAAGTAAATACCAGCTTCACATCTAGATTTCAGAAACGTAAATGTACTTATTGTAGTAAGCTTGGTCATACTACAGAGAAATGTTTCAGTAGACAGCGTGATGTGAACAAAAAGGAGTCTTTAAATATTCAGTCAATTGGTCTAGTGTCCACCCTTGAGAGTTCCCAGAATTCTTTAACTGAGTTAACTGAACCTGCTTTGAGGGGTAAATTAAATTCTCATGATGAAGCTCCTCTTTTGAGCAGTAACGTGGGTGACACTCTCAAGAGTTCATGTGCTAATTTCCTGTCTGATGGTTTTGTCAGTCTTCTGGACAGTAATGACAGGAAATCAGTTAAAATATATCGTGATACAGGTGCTTGCCAATCCCTTATGCTGACCAGTGTTCTAGGCTCTAATGTTAATTCCTCTGATGAAACTGTAATCTTACAAGGTGTAGCGAATAATTACTTCTCTGTCCCTCTGTGCAGAGTGAATTTAGAGTCTGGTTTGTTAATGATTCCGTTATGGTCGGGTTGGTTGAGACACTCCCAATGTCAGGTGTAACTTTCTTACTTGGAAATGATATTGGTGGAAGGCAAGTGTGTCCAGCTCCTCAGTTGTCTAGTGAGCCAGTGGCTGCGTCCCAGGATTGTGATGTCCCTGATGTGTTCCCTGCATGTGCTGTCACTAGGGCTAAGTCTAAAGTTACTGGTGATTTAGAGGATAATGATGATGATGATGTTATCCTAGCTGACACTTTTCTTGCTAATTTGGACCACTCACCAGATGAGGTAGTACCCCGTAGTGTTGATAAGTTGTCTCGTCAAGAGTTGGTTGAGTTGCAGGTTGCTGACCCTGAGTTGAAAGGTCTAGCTAACTCTGCTTACAGTGAAGAAGAGTCAGCCGGTGCTTCTACTTGTTATTATGTAAAGTCAGGAGTACTTATGAGGAAGTGGAGACCCCCAACAGCATCAGCCGACTGTGAATGGGAGGTTGTACATCAAGTTGTCATCCCTCGTGTTTGTAGGCAGGATATCATTAGAGTGGCTCATGATTCCAGTTTGGCAGGACACCTTGGAGTGAGGAAGACTGTGGCACGCATTTTGAAACACTTCTACTGGCCAGGTATCTTCAGGGATGTTTCCTGGTATTGTAAGTCTTGTCACACCTGTCAAGTTGTGGGGAAGTGTAATCAGACCGAAAAGGTTGCACCTCTAGTTCCCATTCCTCCTTTTGAGGCGCCATTCACCAGTGTGTTGGTGGATATTGTGGGCCCTCTTCCTAAGACTTCTTCAGGATTTTCTTATGTGTTGATCCTGATTGATATGGCTACTCGTTATCCTGAAGCCATTCCACTTAGAAATATCTCAGCAAAGAACGTGGTTAAGGAAATGCTAGGGTTCTTCACAAAGTTTGGTCTGCCCAAGGAGGTACAGTCAGACCGGGGAAGTAATTTCATGTCAAATGTTTTCAAGCAGTCTCTGAAAGAGTTGGGCATCACCCAGATCACGTCTTCAGCTTACCATCCCCAGACCCAAGGAGCGTTGGAGAGATATCATCAAACACTCAAATCGATGCTCAAGAAATACTGTTTGGAACATCAGAAAGACTGGGATAAAGGTCTTCCATTCGTTGTATTTGCTGCAAGAGAATCTCCAAATGAATCACTGGGTTTCTCACCATTTGAACTACTGTTTGGCCATGAAGTAAGAGGACCCCTTAAGCTACTCATGGAATGCTGGCTGTCGGAGGAAGATGACGTCAACCTGCTGGAGTATGTGATGAAGTTCAAAGAACGGCTGTCCACTGTTTTACAGCTGGAAAGAGAGAATTTAGGAGCTGATCAGGAGAAGATGAAGACTTGGTATGATAAGAAGTCCAGGTTACGCCACTTTCAGCCAGATCAGGTTTTGATTCTGCTACCTGTTCATGGGCAACCTCTTCAAGCCAAGTTTAGTGGTCCTTATTTCGTGGAGAAGAAACTCAGTGATGTCAACTATGTCATCGCCACACCAGATCATAGAAAGAGCAAGCAACTATGTCACATCAACATGCTAAAGTTATATCACAGGCGGGACGAAAATAATCCAGTCTGCACTGTAGCTGTTCCACCCGAGTCTGCAAGTGAAGCTCTCCCATGCAGTATGAGCCTGAGTGATAGTTTGGGGAAGAATCCTGATATCATGAATGATCTCCAGACTAAGCTTTCTCACCTACCTCCCGAGAAAAGGCAGGAGTTTTCGGCATTACTGCAGGAGTACCCGCAAGTGTTCCGTGCCACTCCAGGAAGAACCACTGTGTTGATGCATGATGTCGATGTTGGAGACGCAAAGCCAATTAAATTGCCTCCTTACCGTGTGAACCCAGTGAAAGTTCCTCTCATCCAGAAGGAGCTTGGCTACCTGTTGGACCACAAGATGATTGAGCCCTGTCAGAGCGAGTGGAGTTCTCATGTCACTCTAGTCCCTAAGCCAGGTGGGTCACAGCGGCTTTGCATCGACTACAGACGTGTTAATCAGATAACCAAAACAGACACTTACCCTCTCCCTCGTGTGGAAGATTGCATAGACAAGATCGGAAAGGCTAGGTACATAAGTAAGTTTGATTTGTTAAAGGGATACTGGCAAGTATCTATGACTGAACGTGCTAGGGAGATCTCATGTTTTGTAACACTAGGAAAGACTTTTGCATGTTCCATAATGCCTTATGGTATGAAGAATGCACCAGCCACTTTTCAGAAGCTCATGAATGTTGTAACCGAGGGTTTGGCAGGGTGTGTTGTTTATATTGATGATGTATTAATCTTCAGTGACAACTGGAAAGATCACCTATGCCATGTCAGTAAATTTCTTGAGCGTTTGGTTCAGGCTAATCTTGTAGCTAATTTATCAAAGTGTGAGTTTGGTCAAGCTAAAGTTCACTACCTTCGGTACGTAATTGGTGATGGACATGTTGCACCACCAGGAGCTAAGGTTCAGGTTATAAGTGATCTTCCCAGACCTAAAAGTAGGAAAGAGCTACAAAGATTTTTGGGAATGGTAGGTTATTACAGGAGATTTGTTCTTAACTTTTCAATTCTTGTGTCACCACTTACAGACCTACTGAAAAAGGGAGTTAAATTTGTCTGGACCGATAACTGTAATCCTCTTTCAACAAACTTAAAGCCATCCTATTAAGTCAGCCAGTGCTCGCTACTCCAAATTTTGCTAAGCCTTTTAAGATGGCTGTTGATGCAAGTGATACAGGAGCTGGGGCTGTTTTGCTGCAAGAGGATGATCAGGGTATTGAACACCCTGTATCTTATTACAGTAAGAAGTTCACTCCACCTCAAAAGAACTACTCAACTATTGAGAAAGAGCTTTTGGCCTTGATTTTGGGTTTACAGCATTTTTCATTTTATTTGTGTTCTGGTTTTGACCCCATAGTCATTTATACCGATCATAACCCACTGAAATTCCTTAGTAAGTTTAAAGATAAAAATCAGAGATTGACAAGATGGAGTCTACTTCTTCAGGAGTATTCATTAGACATACAACATGTCAAGGGGAAAGAAAATGTTATTGCAGATTGCTTATCTAGACTTTAGACAGATTGTTTTAGAGTAATAAGAAATTTCCTTTGTAAATTTCTTTTTCTTTGTGGGGAGGTGTTACATAGCCTATGATTTCATCATCCTTTGTGTAATTCTAACGTACAGTGTGCTGCCTGTTTGATCACGAGCGTGTTCTACCTCACTCCCCCCTTCTACCGTTATAGTAGAGTAAGTCGTTCTTTCTGTTGTTCAGAGCGGGATTGTCAACTCTTTGTCCCCATGGCTTCATTTGCGTGTCCTTCTTACAAGTTGTATCAAGCTCTGCCGGCCCCTATATAATGAGCTCAGTCTCTGCATCATGGCCACTTAGATCTGCTCCTCATTTTGTTCACATCTCTGTCCTCCCCTGTACAGTTATTATTGAGTGCTCAGGAAGTCTCCAACCATCTGGCAGCTGTGTAATTTGAGTATAACTGTTGTTGCATTTTTTCTTGTGCTGTGTAGCATAGGGTTAATTCTTAGGCCTAGTGAGTTTTTTTTGTGATTTATGTAAAGGTTCTTTTTGTCAGTCATTTTTGATAATATTTTGTATCTGTAATAATTTATCTTGCATTAACTGAGCATTACCCAGTGTATTTTCATTTTATCAGGGCTGACTTAGATAAATTTACTCTTGCTAATTTCGTGTTAATAGAGGCTATTGCAATTAACCATATATTTAACCTGTTTTTGCCATTACATTATCCTTATGTGTCCTGAATGTTTTGTTGTTAGTTTGAGCATTAAACTTTAACTTGTAATTTTACCTAATTCTTTTGTTTTGAACCTGGAACTTTACGGGACAGTAGTGATTATTAGTATTCTCACTTAAAGTGTACATTATTTTTTTCTGTTCCGTAACACTGTCTCTCTCTCTCTCTCTCTCTCTCTCTCTCTCTCTCGCTCTGACACCAGGGCTCATATTTATAAAGGGTCCTAACCAATTCACAGACCAACACATAGGAAGAATTAACTAATATCATAACTCTCTTTATTTTTCACATTTTCTCACCTAAACATTCGCTTTTATTTGATACAGAAGTGTTAGAAAGCAGTATGTGTGATAATAAGCGTATACACAAACAATCTTATATGCAGTTTAAGCTTAGGAAATTTATGAATACCACTCAAGGCTTGCCACAATTACGTTGGTAAGGTCCTCATCTGAGTGAGCTTAACTTTCTAATTTCTCTCTCTCTCTCTCTCTCTCTCTCTCTCTCTCTCTCTCTCTCTTTGTATGTGTGTGCGTGTGTGTGTATTTACCTATTTGTTATCTCTATCTATATGTGTATTTCCTGGGTGTGTTTCCAGGTGTGGTTCTCTCTCTCTCTCTCTCTCTCTCTCTCTCTCTCTCTCTCTCTCTCTCTCTCTCAGTTATTTAATTTGCTCCCGCCTTCCCTGGTCTCCTGTCGCTTTGCATTTTCTCCCCGCCCCCACAGACACTCTCTCCCTTACCTCTTCCCTCCCTCTCTCTCTCTCCTACCTCTCTCTCTCTCCCTCTCTCTCTATTACCTCCTTCCTCTCTCTCTCCCTTGTCACTCTCCTGTCAGTCTCTGGTTATGCCTTTTTTACTCTCTGTAATTGTTGTCAATCAAGTGTCAATTTTCATTCTCTGTCTCGCCAGGAAGGGATTTCTTTACCATCCCTCGTACTTACCCTCTTGTACAATGCACTAATTATTTTTCCACCAATTTTATGTTTCTCTGTATCGTATGTGCGTGTGACATGTATCTATTTATATATTCATTTTTTCATAAAGTTTATATTAAGAAATCATATATAGTTTATGAGTGCCATTTTTAAAAAATCATATTAATTTCAGCCACTGTTATAAGTCTGTATTATATCATGTTGGTTTCATAATAAATTTTCTGTCTATCTTTCTATCTATTGCCAGACGCTGTAATCCCGTAAGAGGTGGCCACAAACAAATCGCCTCCATGTCACCCAGTCCCCCTTCATTTCACTGCCCTGCTCCCAGCTCACACACCCCTCTCTCATATACCTCTCCACTCCATCCTTCCATCTCATCCTTTTACTTACCGTATAAAGTGAAATATTTTTACTTGAATCTATTTTCTATAACAATGATATTTTTCTGTGTGTCGCTGTGGACACACTCGATGTCTGGTCTGCAGCATTTCGCAACGATATAGATTTTACAAACATATATATTTACGTGTACGATCATATTTTCTAACTGCCTCTCTAATGATATTGAAAGTGAGGTGTAAATACGTAAATCTAGTCAACATTATTTTTTTTAACAGAAGATAAACAGGAGAAGGAAGAACAATTGAAATAAGAAAACATCTACAAATAACATCTCGGGGCCTAGGTCTGTTACACCATCTTACCATTACTAGGGGTGGCAGCATCGTCAGCCTTGTATGGGTCCTAGCTCTTCTTTCTGAGTGATTTATTTTGCATCAGACCTTATTCTTTTTACTGTATGTTATTAATGAACTTTATTGTCGACAGACACTTCATAACTGACACACAAGCGTACCATATTAACAAATAAACAAGAAAAGAATGTGTTTGCAAGTTTCCCCAGCTGATTAAATACGAGTCTAGATTTTGCCGATAATAAAGGACTGCCACTGACCCTTACTACAGGAATACTCACACACACTGGTAAGCTTGTAATAAAAAGCGTGTTATCCTGGACGCACGTGGCTCGGTAGTAACGTGTTGGTCTCGCGATATGCATGTTCCTCGCCCAAGGTCCAGTGTTTTAAGAAAAGTGCGTGAAGACCATAAGAAAACTGGATGATGCACTTCTTTCACATTAACTTGGCCCAGATTCTTGGGCTTTTCCAGCTTATTTCACATAGCTCAATGGCAGAAAATGACGAAACTGTGGCTCTACATCATTCTTTCCACAGCACCTCTTTATGACTAGCATCATATTCTACTGTTAATCTTTTGCTAACTCTCAGTACGAGAGAGAGAGAGAGAGTAATATGCCCGCTCATATAATGTTATAAGACTGCACACTGTCTTTACTACCGTTTACATACACACAAACATCTTGACTCCAGTTCGTCAACTTTTGCATGCATCTCGGTTCTGCTCCTTTCCTTTTCGTACCTCTTCAGCATAGGGCAGGAGTCAATCTTGGCTATCACTTTCCTCCGAGGAGGTCCGAGCCTGTGGTGCATCTCTCACGCGCTGTTATATTTAACCCACGGCGTCCCGTCGACGTACTTCCACGTCCTCACGTTATGTCACTGCCAATCCCGTTGATGTACTTCAACGTCCTGCAATTGCAAGGTTCATAATTTCCACAATTTTCAAAATTCGCACGAGATTTTCGATTCGCCCACGTACCCAAGCCTCCCCTACCTGCCCCCAGGCAGGCAGCGTCCCAGACCCCACGTGACCTTCGCTTGCCCTTGTCTCGGTCACTCACCTGTTAGCAGTGACCCAGGTCAGACATGGTGCGTAAAGGTCTCTCAGACGACGAAATACAATCCGCCCTGGATGCCTTCACTGGAGATAGTGATTCTCCACTTGATGATGATGTGGTGGATCGAGATTATGTGCAGCCTGAGGAGGAAATAACAAGCAGTGATGAGGAAGTCCCTTCGCCCCGGAAAAAGCAGTATGTCACGTATCGTAAGGCAAGGGAAGGCCAGCCTGCACCCAAAACACCTGCATGGACCTCTCTCCATCCCCTAGAGAGAGATTCTGATGAGGACGAGGATGAGGACGATGACGATGATGGCGGCTTAGGACGTGATGTTGCCTCGTGGTTGGGGAAGGAAAAAATCTCACCCCGAGGATCAGAAGGTGGGGCGAGAAGGCAAATAAAGTATGGCCTAGTGTTTTGTCTGGGAAGGCGAAAGTGGTGTGGCGGGAGTGCGGGGTGAAAGGGAAAGTGGTGTGAGGGAGGCAGCACGAGCACATGGTGCACATAGGCCTAGGGGAGAGGAGGTGGAACCACTCCCCAGCACGTCTTTCGCCATACAATATTCCCAAACTTCCTCCACACAGCCCCAGGATGTGGGGAAAGGAAGGAAAGGGAAGGGAAAGGGTAAAGGAAAAGGGAGAGGGAAGAGAAGTGCGAGTGATGAAAGGCGCCGCTCTCCACCTCCCCCACCACCACCAATGTTGCATTGTGCCTTCAGCCATGTTTCAGAGAGTACCATAACTTCCTACACTACTGAAACTGTGTGGGATGGCGATATGACGCTCAGTATAATGGTAAGGCCAGTCAGTATGTGCTAAGTCTTATATAAACTTGAAACGGGTGTAATGTTTGCAGGAAAGTAATGTATAAGTTGAGAAATAGTGTAAGTTGAACGAAGTGATATGAAAACTACACCCACTGTATAAATCTGCGAAAATATGACGCTCAGTATAACACTCTGGTCAGTAAATATGTGATAGCAAGACTATAAAGTGGAAACGGGTGTAATGTTAGCATGAATAAAACGTATAAGTTGAAAAATAGTGTAAGTTGTAATAATTGATGTCACGAGTACACCCACATTCTGGTCAGTATGTGATAGGAATTATATAAAGTGGAATTTGTTGTAATGTTAGTAGTAAGGTATTTTATAAGTTGAATACTAGTGTAAGATGAAACAAATGATATCGCGATAACACTCCCTGTGTAAGTACGCGCTAATATGACGCTCAGTTGCATCGTAAGTTCTGAAATTATGTGATATCAATTATATCAAGTGTAAACATGTGCAATGTTAGTGGAGAATTATTATATAAGTACAAAAATAGGTTGTAAGTTGAAATAGTAGTCATAGCGACTTCACCGTGTGTGTTATTATGCGCTATTATTACGCTATATATTTACGTAAGGCCTGAAATTATCTCAAAACAGTTCTATAAAGTTGAAAAGTGTATAATGTTATTAGAAAAGTATTATGTAAGTAGAAAAAACACAATACGAGTTGAAACAACAGTCACAGCGAGTTCACTCACTACGTAAATAAGCGCTAACATTACGCTAAATGTTATCAAAAGGCCTGTGAATACGTAAAAACAGTTCAATAAAATGTAAAATGGTATAATGTTATTGTAGATGTATTATGTAAGTAAAAAAAATGATATGTATCATGATTTTCGAATGTTAGCGATTCATCGTGACCAAGTTGCCCGATTTTGCTCGTTTCGCACGATGGTACAATGCTTATTTCTGCTCTATTTTTGTATAAAATCCAATATACTCTTTTATCACATGTTTTTATGTTTGTTTTCGTGAGGTTTACGACTGGTCTTCATATGTCTCAGTCTAGCCACAGTCCACCATAGTGACCAAAAAATCGTCGCGAAGTTTTTCGTGCTGCACGAAAAACCTTCCCCCGACCACCTATGTCGTGGCACGGAACCGCCCAGTGGGCAGTTGGACTGCATCTGGCTGGCTTACGGACTGCAACTGGTCGGCGACACCTGATTTTTAAGCAGTGGTTGCCATCCGGACGGAGGCCAGTCACCACCCTCTCCATGCGGTGGCCGTACTCACTCCGTCCGGGGTGGTGGTTGAAGTCCGACCGCCGACCAGCCAGCGATTGGTCGAGTGACAGGTGGTGGGCTGGACCGAGACCAGCCGCCAGCCAATCCGCGGCTGGTGTTGGTCTAGTGGTCGCGGTCTAAACTGCGACAGGACGCAGACCGGCAGTTTGTTGGCGGCTTGCCAACAACCGGCCGGCCACCCGTCAGTGTCTTGACCTGTGTGTACCTGGCTATGGTCGCCATTCGGCCACCCACTGGATGGACGCTGGACGGACACTGGACGACCACCGGTAGCCGGTCAGTGGCACGACTGCTTGGAGACCTTCTTGGTCGGGGACTGGGTTTGCAATTTCCAGGTTCGCGACAAGTCATACCTGCAGCGTGACTGGGGCTTAAAATGGCTAGAAAGAGTGAGCGATTAAGGCCCCAGTCACACTGCAGGTACGACTTATTGCAAACCACCCGCGACCTTCAAGTCATGGGTGGTTTTGGTAAGGTTTATGACCGGTCTTCATATGTCTCAGTCTAGCCGCAGGCCACTATGGCGACCAAAAAATCATCGCGAGGTTTTTCGTGCAGCACAAAAAACTTCCCCATGACCACTGATGACGTGACACTGAACTGCGTCTGGCCGTCTTACGGACTGCGACTGGTCAGCGACACCTGATTTTTAACCCCTTAAGTGCTAATCTCATCGATCGGGCTTTTTGTTTAATTTCTTAAGAGGATGAGCAACACCGATCGTACAACATACACAAAAACCTGGCGGCAGCTGGCTCCACCCCAGCTGTGACGTAGATGGCTTCTAACCAATCAGAACTAGGTGTTGGACACACCGGAGGGGGAACACAGGCCCATAACCAGGCGGTGGGGGGTGTACCCCCCACCTCCCTCTCGCCACGTCCTTCTACTCCACTACCTTGTTACTACCCTACCTCCCACTGTTCTTACCACCAAAACAACCCCTCCCACCTCTACCTCATGCATCCCCCCCTCCCATGTGGATCCCCCCCCACATCCCCCTCCCCAGTCAACTAGGGGGAAGGTATTTCCCCCCTACCCTCCCTCCATGTCCCTGTACTCCACTTTGGCCCTTCCTTTGTGTCTTGTGGTGGTCTCCTCCCATCCCTCCATCCCCATCCACCACCCCCTGGCCTTACCAGCTCCCCTACCCCCCCACCCCCTACCCGCACCCCCTAGCACCTCCCCGGCCTCGAATATTTTGCGTATTTTTTATGCTTTATGGCACGTGTTTTTGAATCATTACCTGTAATTTATTGGTGTCTGCATACAGATATGCACACCATATTTACTTTAGCTGTCTTTAGTCGAAACCCACATGAAAAAGACATTTTATTTTATGCCGACGCATGGAAGCATGTTGGAGCCTTCAAAACGAAACGAAACGAAACGAAACGAAAACTAGATTTGACAGCTCGCAGTGGAGGGGAGGGGGGAGGGGAGGCTAGGCGAGGGGAGGGGAGGGAAGGAGAGGAGAGAGGAGGGGAGGGAAGAGAAGGGGATGGAGGGGACTGGAGGTTTGAAGAGGGGAGAGAAAGGGAGGATAATTTTTACTATTTATCATATTTTTATTGGGGAGTTCATGACCTATTTCCCTTGCTAGATTTGACAGCTCGGCGGGGAGGGAAGGGGGAAGAGGAAAGGGGAGGGGAGGTTAGGCGAGGGGAAGGGAAGGGAAGGGAAGGGGAGGGAGGGGATTGGAGGTATGAGGAGAGGAGAGGAGGCAAGGATGATTTTTATTTATCATATTTATTTGGGGGGGTTTGTTACTATTTTATGTATTTCTAAGCACATTACAATGGTTTATAACATCTATACACACCAAAAAAAAATGATTTTGGTGATTTTTGTACGTATTGTTGCGAAGAAAACCGGTGCGAGCGGCGTATTTGCTTTCTGGCCGGGGCCGCGACGGGTAACTATTATAAACTTTGACGGGCCATAGCTCGGTAACTATTGGGTCTAGGTGGGTGGGGTTTGCGTTTGCAGGTGTGTAAATTCAAGCTCTATAAATCGGGCATAAAACTTTTAACCTTTGAGGAAGTAAAAAAATTGGCCTATTTTTGTGTCCTGGGGGACAGTCGGGGCTGGAGAATTGCGTACCCTAGGGTTAAGCGGTGATTGCCATCCGGACGGACGCCGGTCGCCGCCTGCTCTGTGCAGTGGCCGTCCGCACTCCATCAAGGCAACGACTGGACTGCGGCGGCCACCATCCACAAACCTCCTGTCCGGGGTGGTGGTTGAGGTCCGGCCGCCGTCCAGCCGGCGACAGGTGGTGGGTTAGACCGAGACCAGCCGCCAGCCAATCCGCGGCCGGTGTCGGTCTAGTGACGGCCTAGAGGTCCCGGTCTAAACTGTGACAGGACACGGACCGGCCGCCGTTTGTCGGCAGCCTGCTGATTACCGGCCACCCGTCGGTGTCTTGACCTGTGTGTACCTGGCTATGGTCGCCGTTCGGCTGCCCACTGGACGGACAATGGACCACCACTGGTAGCCGACCGGTGGCACGACTGCTCGGAGACCTCCGTGGTCGGGGACTGGTTTCGCAAATTTCAGGTTTGCGACAAGTCGTACCTGCAGTGTGACTGGGGCATAAGTGGTAGCAGGAGAAACCTCAAAGAAATTTAGGGAAGGAAACTTGTAATCAACAGGGTGAGAGACATATGCAAGGGGGATTAATTTGTGTGGTGTTGGGAGAATCAAGGTTTATGGAAAATGGCCAGAGAGAGTGAACGACTTGATGGAAAAGGGAGAAGGCATGAAAATTTGAGATATGATGGGTATTAATATGAGAACGACCAGGGTGAATACTGAACAGAGGGAACACACACAAGATGAATTTAATTTTGTTATTTGGGGGAAAGAAACGTTTAGACAAAATAACTAGGAGACGTGAGCGACTGGGTAGAGAAAGGAAGAAGCTAGAGATAATAAAATTATTATTATTATTATTATTATTATTATTATTATTATTATTATTATTGTCGTTGTTGTTGTTCTTGTTATTATTATTATTATTATTATTATTATTATTATTATTATCTATGTAAGAACGTCAAAAAACTTCTAAACATGAGGTAATGCAAGACAAGTTGATGCGGTGAGGGGATGAGGGAGGGACTTTTAAGAAAACATGAGAGAGAGAGAGAGAGAGAGAGAGAGAGAGAGAGAGAGAGAGAGAGAGAGTTCAAATAATTTATTTCCATAAAATATGGTTATTCCTACAAATCGGTATACAAAGTCACAGACAAAAATATTCGTGTCATATTCGATACATGATAGTAAATTACTGTATGGTATGGTATTTTCAAATTTCAAATGTGAGAGAGAGAGAGAGAGAGAGAGAGAGAGAGAGAGACGGCCCAGGAGCGGAGAGTAGGGAGCTTGAGGAGGAGGGTGGGTAGCAGGGGACGGACGTGACTGAGAGAGAGGACAAGAGTGCCTGCCTTCCTCCATTTCATCTTACATGTACTGTACAGTACACCCAAACCCTAACCTATACTCCTGTCACTCTGACTTGGCCCTACAGTTGGAAAATCGTCCCTAAATCTGAATAAACCCAGGTGAAAGCAGCAAGAAAGTAACAAAGAAAGTAACAAGTATCAAGGAGAGTAACAAAGAAAATACCAAGAAAGTGCCAAGAAAGGAACACAAAGTAATAAAGTTACAAAAAAAATAACAAGGAAATAACAAGAGAGTAACAAAGTTAGGAACAAAGAAAGCAACAAAGAAAGGAACAAGGAGAGTAACAAGAAAGTAACAAAGAAAGTAACAAGAAAGTAACAAGAAAGTAATGACAGTAACAGAAAGTACCAAGAAAGTAACAAGAAAGTAACAGGAAAATAACAAAGAAAGTAACAAGTAACAAGAATGCAGCAAAGAAAGTAACAAAGAAAGTAACAAGAAAGTAACAAAAAAGTAACAAAGAAAGTAACAAGAAAGTAACAAGGAAAGTTACAAGACAGTAACAAGAATGTAGCATGGAAAGTAACAAGAAAGTAACAAAGAAAGTAACAAAGAAAGTAATAAAGAAGTCACAGCAAAGTAGCAAAAAGTAACAAATAAGGTAACAAGAAAGTAATGAAGAATGTAACAAAGAAAGTAATGAAGAAAGTAACAGGAAAGCATCAAGAAAGTAACAAAAAAGTAACACGAGAGTAACAAAGAATGTTAGAAAAAAAAGGAAAGCAACAAAGAAAGAAGAAAACAAGAAAGTAAAAAAGAAAGTAATAAAGTAACAAGAAAGTAACAAAGAAAGTAATAAAGTACCAAGAAAGTAACAAAGAAAGTAATAAAGTAACAAGAAAGCAACAAAGAAAGTAATAAAGTAACAAGAAAGTAACAAAGAAAGTAATAAAGTAACAAGAAAGTAACAAAGAAAGTAATAAAGTAACAAGAAAGTAACAAAGAAAGTAATAAAGTAACAAAGAAAGTAATAACGTAATAAGAAAGTAACAAAGAAAGTAATAACGTAACAAGAAAGTAACAAAGAAAGTAATAAAGTAACAAAGAAAGTAATAACGTAACAAGAAAGTAACAAAGAAAGTGATAAAGTAACAAGAAAGTAATAAAGAAAGTAACAGGAGAGTAACAAGTAACAGAAAGAGTTACAAATAAGTCACAAAGTAACAACAGCAAAGTAAGAACCAGGTCATGGGTGTGAAGGGCCTTAATAATGTTACCTTGTACCCTCTCAAACACGGGACAAACCTAAACTCCTTTCACTTTAACTTGGCCCAAATTGTTGCCCTGTTCCAGCTTTCTTCACGTAGCTCCGTGGCAGAATCAGGCTATACTACGATTCGACCTCCTGGAACGGTACTTCTTCGTGACTAGCATATTATAGCGTTAGTCTGTTGTTACATTTCAGTATTCAAGGTGGAGAGATGGCGATTTTAAGCCAAGCTGGAGTAAAAGGAATATAGATTCCTCTCCAGCTTACTGTGGACAAAGAATGAACTACTGAAGCCTCAGATAAAGCGTTTCAAGGGACGGGAATTATCGAGCGACTGGGAAAGATATCGCGTGAAGAGTTGGCGATTTGAAGCCAAGTTATAGTAAAAGGGGTATAGATTCCACTCCAGCTTACTGAAATCCTCTCCAGCTTACTGTGGACAAGAATGAACTGTAGAAACCTCAGGTAAAGCATTTCGAGGGACAGAAAATCGAGCGACGGGGGTTAGATATCGCGACCCATACGGACAACCATACAGCGAGGCGACAGAGACACCCGTAAATAACAGAGGGAATATTAGAGAAGGGCGAGATGTTAGCACATAACAAAATATTGGTCAGGCCTGGGAAGCGACCGCCAATAGTTCGCAATGAAATTAAACGCTGTCTGTCCATCCCACCGAATTTCAAGTATCTTTTGCATTCTGGCTTTATATCTGGACAAGTTGAGAGGAAGACTTGTGGATAGGAAGTTTATAAGAGTGTTCAGCTTTGTTTTCTCAGTATGTCTCCTGCTCTCTCTCTCTCTCTCTCTCTCTCTCTCTCTCTCTCTCAGGGCTAAATGGTCGGTAAAGAGAGGAAAGGAAGGTTTATGGACACCACGTGTATTGAGCATTCACATCCAATTTTTCACTTTCTCTGCTTTTTATTTATTATTATTTCTTTATTGATTTTTGAGGACTAGCTGATCAAAAAAAATGAACAAGGAGAGTTTCTAAGATGTGTGTCCACTGTCCTTTTATTTTTCTACTTTTTTTTTTTTAAGGACTAGACCGATAACGCCCACGCAAATAAAGTTTTTTGTTTGTACTTCCGAGCTTATATTCTTTGGACCTGAATGACTGAGAAAAAAAAAAAAAAAAGGTAAAAATCTTTGAAAGCTTATCTCTTTTCTCTTATTATCCGACTATCTTTCGGTGTAGCTTTATTTTTTAATCAGAGGACCATCGAGGGAAAGAGAAAAGCAAAGATGCTTTTAAGTACGCCTACTGTCTATCAATCTATTGTCAGGGGTGGGCGAAAACAAATCACCTCCATGTCGCCCTGTCCCCCGCCATTTCACTGTCCTCCCCCCAAGCTCACACATCCCTCTCTCATATACGCCTACTGATCTCCTACATTATTGGGATAACTACCTGTCATAACTCGACGCCAAGCGACAAGGCCTTCGTTCAGCCAAATATCTTTTGCTTCTTGCTTTATTTCTTTAAGAGATCGGAGTGCTTAGGCTAAGAAAAGAATATAAAACAAAGTTATAGAAAAAATCTGACTACTCTGCCACTCCCTCTTTTTCGACTACTAATTTCCCAGAATTTATATTCTGAAGGGGTAGAATTATGATTTCACCTCCAAAAAAACAGGGTTCCATATCTATTTCTGAAAGACTGAATGGACTAGGGAATGAAGAAGAAGAAGAAGAAGAGAAGAAAGAGGAAGAAGAAGAAAAAGAAGAAGAAGAGGAGAAGAAGAAGAAGAAGAAGAAGAAGAGAAGGAAGAGGAAGACGAGGAATAGGAAGAAAAGGGAGAAATGAAGAAGAAGTAGATGGAAGAAAAGAGGGTTGGGAATTTTTAGGAAAGCTTGACTACTTACCCCCATGTTTTTCTATTTTCCTTTGTTCTAGCGAAATTGTTAAAAGACTAAATCGACAAAGAGAAAGGAAACAGGGAAAGTTTGCAGGAAAGCACCGTCAATTTACCTCGTATTTTTCGATAACGTGGAATTCATGTGAGCGCCGCCGGACAGTATGCTCACAGGCCCGATCCTATGGCGTCATTTTGTGTGCTGTGATGAGGAGGGGAGGGAGGTGTGTGTGTGTGTGTGTGTGTGTGTGTGTGTGTGTGTGTGTGTGTGTGTGTGTGTGTTGGTGGAGTTTTGGTGTGTGCGTGTGTGTTGGTAGACTTCTGGTGTGTGCGTGTGTTGATAGAGTTTTGGTGTGTGTGTGTGTGTGTGTGTGTGTGTGTGTGTGTGTGTGTGTGTGTGTTGGTGGAGTTTTGGTGTGTGCGTGTGTGTTGATAGAGTTTTGGTGTGTGTGTGTGTGTGTGTGTGTGTGTGTGTGTGTGTGTGTTGGTAGAGTTTTGGTAAGTGCATGTGTGTGTTGGCAAAATTTTGATGGTTGCTTCCTATTTCAAAACTTTCCTAATCTTGTTCCCTTCAGTCCGAGGATGCCATTTTAAGATTGATTATGATGCTACCAGTCAGTTATGTTTTAATAGTGATGTGGTTGTAAGAGGGAGAAAGGGATGTGTTCTGGTAAAATTCACCAGTTTGCTTCGTACATCTAAACTGGTATTTTGCAGTCTTGATCCTACCCCAAATTCTTCCATTCTTAGAAGATATTTTGACATTGGTCTTCTCTGCTCTCAGTCCATCAATCCCACTACCAATGTTATAATAGGGTATACTTTCCTATTCCAGCCCATCCTACCCACTCCTCTGCCTACCACGCCAATTACTTTACCCTCTCTAAAGATGCCATGGTGTATTTGGCAAACAGAGCGATTATTTAGACTGCACATATCAAGGTTAAAATGTACAGGTGCGTTTGTCGACAGTGCCATGAAACCTACAGAGATGGCAAATACATGGGCGTTGTAGGCAGAGGAATGAGCAGGATGGGCTGAACTGTTGATGAGCACTGAGACTGGGACTGACAGTATACCTTGTTAAAATAGGTGTTGCAGGATTGGTAGTTTTGCGAAGGTTTATGCCAATATAATCTTTAAGACTATGAATCTGGGGGAAGAGTAAAGAATTTGGCGTGGGGAACAGTGAAGTGGAGGAAGTGTGAAGTGGATATTGTGGTGGGGGATGGGAAGGGGCCACGACAATACACCCTGTGAAAATGAGTGTAGAAGGATTTGTGGTTTAGATGTAGTAGAGGTTTATGTCAAAGTTTTCTGCAATAATTAGATCAACAAAGCTCTATTTGCTCTTTTATGCCTGGCGTTTTGCGGCAGAGGAAAAGGTTATCGGTGTTGAGGGGACTGTGGCTAAATAAAGGTGTTAATAATAACTGTAATAATAACAACAACAACAATAATAATAATAATAATAATAATAATAATAATAGCGATAATAATAGTAAGAGTAATAATAATAATAATAATAATAATAATAATAATAATAATAATAATAATAATAATAATAATAATTTATTATTATTATTATTATTATTATTATTATTATTATTATTATTATTATTATCATTATTTTTACTACTACTACTACTACTACTGACCTGTAACATTTTCATAAGTGTTCATTCGCCAGAGAAGACACGCTCAGAATATTATCCACGACCCACTCAGAGTGTCGTAGGCGCCAGAAGGAGGCCATCTAGGATACGGCAGCTCGGCCACACATACGAACAAACTTACGATTAATTCCCAGTCGTAATATTGGCTTTGAGGATTGACCAAGGAAAAATTGTGCAGATTATTTACGTATTTTCTACCAAATATTAGAAAAATAAATAAGTAATAAAAATCTCAGTTAAGGGAGGAAAATTGTGGTATGTAATATCTTTTTCTGTAGGACAAACAAGGAAGGGAGTATATAGATTTTTCCCATGTCTCTAGACCTACCTGTAGAAAGATATGCTACGAGAGACACACGATCGTAAATATTTTAGGGATTTCCACCCCTGCGCAGTCCTGTCATAAGGTCGTATACTAGGAGGCTTCGTAGTTCCTCTTCCATAGCGATTTACCTTTATATTGCTCCTTAACATTCCTCGGTATGCTCTTTACATCCCTTTTTATTCCTAGCACCCCCTCCTTAGCGATTTATTTTTGCACAGTTCTCCTTAACATTATCTTCTCTGTTACATGAATCTTTTTTAATATCTACATAGTTTCCGTAGATAACATACAAGATTTTGAGGTGTGATGTGCAGAATGAATCGCAGAGGAAGAGTTGTTAAGGAATCTCAAAAGGCACTTAGATACGACCCATGCTGCTTATTCTTGGGAGATGCCACGACTGGGTTTGGGGTAGTGATGGAATATTGTTGTGAGCGGTGACCAGCAGACCAGGAAGAAGATGAGGTGGAGGAGGAGAAGGAGGAGGAAGAAGGGGAGGAAGAGGGAAAGGAAGAAGGAGAGAAGGAGGAAAAAGGAAAAGAGAAGGAGGAAGAAGGAGGAGAGCAGGAGGAAGAAGGAGGAGGGGAAGAGAAAAAAGAAAAAGGAGGAGGAGGGAGAAGGAGAGGGGGAGGAAGAAGAAAAGGAGGAGGAGGAAGAAGAAAAAGAGGAGGAGGAAGAAGAAGGAGAGGAGCTGGAAGACGAAGAAGAGGAGGAGGAAGAAGAAGAGGGAGACGAGGAGTAAGAAGAAGGAGGGGAGGAAGAAAACGAAGAGGAAGAAATGAAACAGCCTTGCCAGAGAAGGAAGTGGGGTTCTCCTTCCTCTTCTCCCTGGCACAGCAATGCATCGTCCGGGGCTCGTATTTATACTGGAGCCTAACAAACTTTAAAAAAGGGAAAGAAAAAAACGAGTCCATAACAGCAGAAAATTATCACAAATTATGTTGTTTTTCTTATCTGCTTACTATTTTACTCACTATGAATTCGTTGTGAAATTTTTGTAACTATAGGAGTGAAGATTAACATATATAGAAACAGTCTTAAATATACAACTTAAGCCTGGGAGAGTTTATAAATACAGCTCAGGTCGTCCTTAATCCTCTTACCTTGGCTCTCGGTGAGATTCTTAAACCAGGTAAATCCCACAGTGGCATTGCAAACTTTTAGGAGCTTACCTGGTCCTGTTGGGTCTGTCTTGCGGACGCAGGTGTTCCCGCGGCTGTTTTGACTCGAAATGTGGTTGCTGCAGCCCGCTTGAAATTTGCAGATTTGGCGAGGTCCATGAAGAGGGGATGTTGTGTTCCTTTCCACCATCCAGGAAATGCTGTCTTGAGTGATGCAGTTGCTTTTGTTGCTGTAAATCTTGCACGGCTTGAAATTGTAAGGGCGCGCTGGGTACCAAAGAGTCGTGTCGTGGTGTGCGTAGGCTTTGTCCAGGGTGTGGGGAGGGTAGGTTAATACTTTGTTTTGGCTGACCTCTTGTTTGTAAAAGGTGGTGTAACAGGGGATTTGAATAAGTGTGTTGTGGGTGTGGGTGTGCGTGTGGATGTGGGTTTGAGGGTGACTGTGGGTGTGGGTGTGGGTGTGAGTGTGAGGGTGACTGATGCAAGGGTCCAATTTGCGAGGTTGACTGGCCAGGTTGTGGGTGCGAGTGTAAGGATGACTTTGGATTTGCGTGTGGGTGTGAGTGTGAGTGTGGGTGTGATTGTGTGTGTGAGAGTGACTGGCCCAGGTGTGATACCTCTGAGAGTGACTGGACAGGATGTGAGTGAGTGTGTGAGGGTGAATGTGAGTGTGAGTGTGTGTGTGAGTGTGAAAGCGACTTGACCGTATGTGGATGAGAGCGTGATGTTCGTGAGAGTAACTGAATGGAGTGTGAGTGTGGGTGCAAGGGGTGTGGCTGTGGGTGTAGTGGGTGGGGTAGTGACTGGGAGAGGTGTGCGTGTGGGTGTGAGGGATGGTTGGGATGGGGCTGGAGTGTGGATGCAGGACAGAGCACCACGGCGTCAGGCTGGAATGCTCCCTCTTCTTTACAATCTGCAAAAATAAATAAATAAATGAGTAAATAAAGAAGTTCTTGTATGCAGCGTACTAATTTGCTATATACCAGAATCAACCCTCCTGTCTATTTATCCACGTGTATAATCATGTATCTATTTGCCGGTCAATGTATCTATCTGCCGGTCAATGTATCTATCTGCCAGTCAATGTATCTATCTGCCAGTCAAGGTATCTATCTTTCTATCAATGTATCTATCTAGCAGTCAATGTATCTATCTAGCAGTCAATGTATCTATCTAGCAGTCAATGTATCTATCTAGCAGTCAATGTATCTATCTGCCTGTCAAGGTATCTATCTTTCTATCAATGTATCTATCTAGCAGTCAATGTATCTATCTAGCAGTCAATGTATCTATCTGCCAGTCAATGTATCTATCTGCCAGTCAATGTATCTATCTGCCAGTCAAGGTATCTATCTGCCAGTCAAGGTATCTATCTGCCGGTCAATGTATCTATCTGCCAGTCAAGGTATCTATCTTTCTATCAATGTATCTATCTAGCAGTCAATGTATCTATCTGCCAGTCAGTGTATCTGTCTACCCAATTCACCCGCGTTAGTGTTACTGTGAGGTGAGGGTGGCTCTGTGGTGACATTAATCAAATATATATTAACTCATCCATTGTGGGGACAACTCTAGCTTTTAAATTTTAACTAATATTTTATTTCAATTAGCACCAGACGATTTGATTCAACTGAGAGAAGCATCAAAGATCGAAAGGCTGAGACGAATCAATACAATTTAAGAATTCAGGATTACATGTGTGTGTCTTTTAGCTTCGTCTTTGCTTCCTTCAGCTTGGGAGAGACTTCAGCTTCAAGGGGTTAGCTGTAGCCTTCAGTAAGCTAAGTTGAATAAAATCTGGCTGTAATAAGAACGGAATAAATTTTAAAAGATGCCATAGCAGTGAAGATTACTATAGGTTGTAGCAATGTCTTACTCAGAAAGAATTGACACTCCCAGTAACTTCGCTCAGAGAAGGTAAAATTAAACACGCACACACAAGCACACACACACACACACACACAAAGAAAACTATAACGTTCTAATAACACGCACGAAACAAAAAGTTAACCAGCAAAAAAGATCCAAACATGCTAATCGTCATAAAATAAAGCACACACACACACACACACACACACACACACACACACACACACACACACACACACACACACCGAAATAACTACCGAAAAAATCTTGAAATGTGAAAGTGAAATGTGACTTCTAAACGACGTCGGTGAATCACCTAATTACTTGCAAAAAACGGGTGCAGTTTTTAACAATGATTTATTTCATTTTGTATTTATTTATTTTTTCGCATAGACTGGATCATTGATATTTTACTGACATGGACGCCGTGCTGTAAATGTCACCGCTGTAATTAATAGCCTGGTGACCTGTGTGATGGGGCCAGGTAAACACAGCATTCACCCTCCCGAAACAGCCTCGTGTACATCGCAGAAGGAACAAACATTTTATATAAGCTATGTCTGTCGTTATATCTATGTCTGTATGATGACGCACTTGGATCTATAGTAAAGGGGAGGGGGGAGGTCACGAAGGGCGTTCTAAATGGCTTCAAAGGGTGCATACCACCTCCCCCTTAACTCTTCCTTAGACACAGTAAACCCTATCATGTTATATGCGATTGATGCAGATTTTATCTGTATAGTATTGATATTAATACCATACCAGAGAATGTTAGCTTTTTTTATACCATACCAAAAATGCCATAGTATGCAAAACAAATCGCTAAGGAAGAGTTGCTACGGAGCCTCCTATGCCACCTACAATGAGGCCTTGAATGAACTGGCGCTCAAGTGTGGATCTGACGGCTTTGCGCTTGCGAGTTTGGGGCTGCAAGGGTGTTGAAAATATCGACAATAATACTTTTTGTAATATCGGCATTAACCACCTTTAAATGGGAAAATATCGCACGAAAAGAGCCTCGACATAATATTAAGTGCTTGCTGAACAATGCTATGATTCCATTGTGCTATAAATGAGTAAGGTACGAAAACGAAGACCGTCCATCTTTTCAAACTGCTTGACAAAAATGCTTAAATATATATATATATATATATATATATATATATATATATATATATATATATATATATATATATATATATATATATATATATATGTACAGTATGTATGTATATATTTTTATATTTACGGCTAAATCGAGGCCGTCAACTGAAATTTTGTCAAAACAATTTTCTCACGATATTTATCCATTTTAAAGGCGATTTGTGCTGATGATGTGAGAATGATCAATGTCGATATTTTCAACTTTCTTGTGAGGCAGAAATTTGCCCCTTTTGGTTGGAGATTCCCTTTATCCCACTGACTTTCTCTCTCTCTCTGTCACACACACACACACACACACACACACACACACACACACACACACACACACACACACACACACACACACACACACTGAAGGAAAGTTATAAACGCTCTAGTAACACACAAAAAGCAATAATTAACCATCAAAAAAGAATCCAGACACTCTAAGCATCATTAAATAAAGAACACACACACACACACACACACACACACACACACACACACACACACACACACACACACACACACACACACACCGCTCGCTGGTGCAGTGGTAACGTTCTCGCTTGCCAACTGGTGGACGGGAGTTAGCGCCTCGCTCAGGTTGGGAAAAGTTTCACTTACGAAGTGGGTGGTTACTGTCCCCCTTGAGCAAGGGGACGGGTGTGTGAGTGTGTGAAGGTCACAACCTTGCCCCTAGATCGGACAATATGAGCTCTCAGCTCCCTTCCGGGAGGGTAAAAGCTGACGATCATGACCATCAAGTGATCCTGACCGACCCGGTGAATTACACACACACACACACACACACACACACACACACACACACACACACACACACACACACACACACACACACACACACACATCCCATTGCTTTTGTATGATTAAGGTGTTTTCTGAGGTTAACACCAACTTATACCCTTTTCACTCTCATTTGCCACATTTTTTCGTCCTTTTGCATTTTATTTCATGCGGCTCAGTGGCAGGAAAGACAATGTTATGATTCTTCTTCCTTCCCGTAGCACTTCTTCGTGACTAGCTTAGTATTTCTAGCGTTAATCCGCCACTACAACTCGGAATTCAAGCAGGAGAGATGGCAGTTTTTTGGTCAGTTGAGAGAGAGAGAGAGAGAGAGAGAGAGTGTGTGTGTGTGTGTGTGTGTGTGTGTGTGTGTGTGTGTGTGACAGACAGACAGAAAGAGGGAGGGAGAGAGAATGTTGTCCTCGTTCTAAACTGACCTTGCATCACATTGTCAAAAAGGAACTTTTCAAAAATTGTTTTGATAATAAAATGTGTTTATACATATTTTGGGGGTGCTGATTCCGAATATCATAACAGTTTTTTCACATCACGTAAGGTTTCCCCACAAAATGGTATCGAATAAACGACAATTTGTAGGCAAGATCCCATATGACAGAACACAATTAAGTCATTGAAATGTGTCTGGTACATTATTTAACAAAGATGAAAGAAGAAAGTGCAACTCAGCTTTAGTAAAATATATCTTTAACCAGTTTTTAAGTTTCAGTAACTTAAAATCTCTTCTTTTTCACTTGAAAATTACGCCTGCAGCTTCTCCGTTTGTGAGCATTTGATGGAGTCTCCCGATGCAGCATCCAGCAGTAGTCGGCCATCATACTGACATTCCATCTTCCTTGGTATCTTCTCTCCATCTCCTTTATATCTTGATGGAATCTTTCCCCTTGCTCTTCACTCACATCTCCTAAATTTTCTGGGAAGTAATCTAGATGTGCATGCAAAAAATGAACTTTAAGGCTCATGTTACATCCTAAGGCTTTAAACTTCTCTAGCATTCTTCCCACAATGTCTCGGTAATTTGGATCCTTGTAATTACCCAGAAAGTTCTTCATCACATCCTTCAAGCCAGTCCATGCATCTTTTTCAGCATCACTAAGACAGTTTTCAAAATTTTCATCTTTAACCAGTTTCCTTATATCCGGACCAACAAATACAACCTCTTTAATCTTGGCATCTGATAGACCAGGAAACTTGCTGCACAGGTACTTGAAACCGTCTCCATCCTGTGGCAAAGTTTTTACAAATTGCTTCATCAGGCCGAGTTTTATATGAAGTGGGGGCAAAAGAACCCTTTTTGGATCCACTAAACTCTCCCCAACGATGGTCTTCGTTCCTGGTGTAAGTGAATCCCTACCTGGCCATTGTTTCTGAGTCCAATGAAGGTTCCTTGCTCTACTATCCCATTCACACAAGAAACAAGGTAACTTTGTGTACCCTGACTGCTGTCCAAGTGACATGCAGATTATCTTCAAGTCTCCACAAATCATCCAGTTGTGATCTTTGTAATTGATGTTGTTTAAAAGTAACACCAAATTCTCATATGACTCTTTCATGATCACTGAGTGTCCAACAGGAAGTGAAGCATACTGATTGCCATTATGTAAAAGGACTTCTTTAAGACTTCTCTTTGATGAGTCGATAAAAAGTCTCCATTCATCAGGGCTATATCTTATGCCAAACTTTTCTACTAGTCCTTGAGGATCTGTACAATAGACCAAATCATTTTCCTGGGCAAAATAAGGTGCAAACTCTTTTTCTCGGTGATGATACCAAGAGAATGATGCACCAGGAGCTAAAAGATTCTTGAACTTAAGTCTGGAACCTAAAAGCTCTGCTGATTCCTTGGCAAGGCCTAGGTTCCTCACTAGATCATTTAATTCATGCTGACTGAATACCTGAGGTTCTTTACTTTCACCGTCATAGCTGAGGTCTGCATCATAATCGCTACTTTCCGAATCAGAACTCAGATGTATGTCCTCAAAGATGTCTGGAGGTGATGGAACTGGGACATCTGGTCCATGGGGAACAGGTTGCAATGCAGATGGAAGATTGGGATAGATGATACTCTTCCTGGTCTTAGAACTGTGTCCTTGTACCTTACATGAGCAAAAGTAGCAGTCGTCACCGTGATTTTTCGGTTCCCTCCATATCATTGGAACACCAAAACGAAAAGACTGCTTTGTACCCTTTGTCCACTGCCTTAGTCCTTCAACACAAACTGAGCACACTTTATGAGGAGCCCATGTCTTATCTTGGTCTCCCAGCTTCACCCCAAAGTATGCGTAGAATGATTTTTTGACAAAGTCTGTAATGTTTCTCTGTTGTTTTGTAACACTAAATTCACCACATATGTAACAAAAGCTGTCAGGGCTGGTTGAACATCCTCTGGAAGCCATCCTCGTTTCTATTCAAGTTCGTATCTGTAAACAACAACAAATGGCTTTAATTTTGTGACAGGATATTTGGCTAAAATAGCAAAAAACAAAATTCGATTTTGTGAAAAAACTGTACGTGATACAGAAATTTCGTTGTGATTTTCGAAATCAGCATGTGCAAATTGGTATAAGTCACCTACTAAAGAGGAAACAATTTTTTGGTCGCAGACCTATATATGAGTGTGTTGGCAGTGCAGTATGGTAGGGCTGGGAAGAGTTACTGTTGTGCCGACACCGTCACCGTCACTACACCCACAACCAGTTTCTGGCGTTACTGGGAAAAAAGCAACCCCTCTTAGCTAAGTGTTTCAGGGAAAAAAATGCAACTCGTCTTAGTTAAGTGTTCCTAAAAAATGCAATTCCTCTTAGCTAAAGTGTTCCTGAAAAAATGCGTTCCCCCTTACCTAAGTGTTCCTAAAAAGCTGCAATCGCTCTTAGCTAAGTGCTACTAAAAAAGTGCAGTCCCTCTTAGCTACGTGTTCCTGAAAAATGTAACCCCTCTTAACTAAGTGTCCCTGAGAAGCTGCAATCCCTCTTAACTGTTCCTGAAAAAAAAAAAAAAAAATGTAATCTCTCTCAGCTAAGTGTTCCTAAAAAATGCAGTCCCTCTTTGCTAAGTGTTCCTGAAAATCTGCAGTCCCCCTTCGTAATCCTTTTTTTTTTCTTTATATGTAGCCGTAAGTCAGTCTCCTTGGTGTGCAGGGATCCGAGGTGGGCTGGTGTTGTCAACGGATAAGGGCGTCCCTAACACCTTTTCCACAGCTATTTATTATTGGATGTGGCTGGTTTAATATCCTTTCGTACTCTATCTGTGCAGAGTATGGCGATGTGTGAAGGATTTATGTAGGGCAGTAAGGTGCAGTAAACGCAATAAATCGCTCAAGGAAAGGTGTTAGGGAGCTTCCACACGAAACGAAAATACGGGCCAGAACATTAACGTCGTTGGAGACAGATTTTCGCCAGAAATTTACGGTAGTGAGTTAGAGACTAACGAGGAGAGTGTATGTGAGTGAGGTGGAGGGGGGAGGAGGGAGGGGGAAGCCGAGAATGAGATGGAAGGATGGAGTGGAGAGATGTATACGAGAGGGAGGTGTGGGCTGGGGGGAGGGCAGTGAAATGGCGAGGGACAGGGCGACATGGGAGGGAGGGAGTTTGTTTGTGGTCTTCCCTCACGAGATTAGGGCGTCTGGCAATAGAAAGATAGACTGTAAAATTCATATACTCTTTTCACACTTCTGTCTATCGATCTATCTATCTATAGCCCGACGCCCTAATCCCGCAAAGGGTGGCCGCAGACAAAACGCCTCCAAGTCGCTCTGTCACCCACCATTTGACTACCCTCACCCCAACTCACCCCCCCCTCCCTCATATACCTCTCAACTCCATCCCTCCACCTCATCCTCGGTCTACCCCTCCCTCTCCCTCCCTCCACCTCACCTACATACACCCTCTTAGTCAGTCTTTCATTTTCCATTCTCTTCACATGTCCAAACCACCTCAGTGTATTTCTCCTAATCTTCTCAACCACATCCACATCCACCCCACAACGTTCCTTCACTTCTTCATTCGTCAACCTGTCCCTCCACGTCACTCCACATGCTCCTCTCAAGTAACTCATTTCCACTGCTCTCACTATTGACTTGTTCCCCTCTTGCACGGTCCACGCCTCGCTTCCATACGTCAGGGTAGGGATCACAATACTATCATGCAATGACTTCTTAACTTCCATACTCACCTCCCTATTTCTCATCACTGCTTTCAGTGTACCAACAACCTTCCTTCCCTGCTGTACCCTTTCACGCACTTCATCCCCCAAAGTTCCATCCTTACTCATCACACTACCCAAGTACTTGAATGCACCCACATTCTCCATATCCTCACCATCCAACCTCACTGCACACTCTGTGACTTCATTCCTCTCAAACACCATAACTTTACTTTTGTTTACATTAACTTTCAGATTCCTCCTCCTACACACTGTCTCAAATTCATTCACCAAACCTTGCAACTCCCATTCATCTTCACTCAACAATATTGTATCATCAGCAAACAGAAACACCGGAACCTTCCAAATCTCACCCTCATTCATTAGGGCCAGCCTCACATCCACTGCCCTACACTGCACCTCCTATACAACCCCATCCATGTAAATATTAAACAGCCATGGAGACATCACACAACCCTGTTTCAGTCCCACATTGAGATCAAAGAACTCACTCAGTTCACCATCCACTCGCACCTTAGTCATAGCTCCCTCGTACATACTCTTCACAGCACTCAACAACTTCCCCTCCACTCCATATATTCTTAATACTTTCCACATACCTTGCCTATCTATTCTGTCATAAGCTTTCTCCAAGTCCATGAAGGCAACATACACTTTCCTTCCCTTCTCTAGATACTTCTCCACTAAACATCTTAGAACAAATATCTGATCTACACACCCTTTTCCCTTTCTAAATCCCCCTTGTTCTTCTCCAACTAGCTCCTCTGTCATATGCCTAACCCTATCAATGAGTATTCTACCATATATTTTACCAGTCACACTGAGAAGGCAAATACCCCTATGGTTGCCACATACTTCTCTCTCCCCTCTTCTTTTGTATAAAGGAACAATTATACCTGATTTCCAGTCCTCTGGAACCCTTCCCTCTTCCCAAGCCAATCTACACAACTTCCATATCCACTCCACAACAATCTCACCCCCATACCTCAGCATTTCACCACACACTCCATCAATTCCTGGGGCCTTTCCCAACTTAATCTTCTTCATTGCTTCCACTATTTCCGCCCTACTGATCTCTTCCTCCCTCATCTCATCTCTTCTTCTCCCAGCCATTCCCCAACACTTATACTCGCACTGCTCTCACTCTCTACATTCAACAAATCCTCAAAGTGCTCCTTCCATCTCCTCAATTTCTCTCTCTTCTCCACCAACAATCTATTATTCCTATCTTTCGCACATATTATTCCTTTTCACACTTACTTGGCCTAAAATTACCAGCTTTCCATATTGAATGTAGACGCTGTAAAAAAAAAAACGATTAACACTAGGAAATTATGCTAGTCATGAAGAAGTGCCGTGGAAAGGATGTAGAGCCGTAGTATTAACCTTTGACGCCACTGAGCTACGTGAAATAAGCTACAAATGAACAACAATCTGGACCAAGTTAGGGTAAAAGTAGTATACTGTAGGTACCGCCTGGGTTCGATCTCGTGTCTTTAAGATTAACACCGTATTTTTCGTTCTCAGCCTTTTTAAATTCCGGGAAGTCTTAATTTAACGTCTTAGGCTCTTAATCTCGTCAGGGGAAGAAGCTCCCAAACACCTTTTCCTAAGCGATTTATTTTACTTATTACACCTTACTGCCATATTCTGTGAAAGTCCTTCCAATATCGTCATACTCATCATAAATGACGTACAAAAAGGATATTAGCCAGTCATATCTAATAATAAATGGCTAAGGAAGAGGTGTTAGGGAGCCTTTTTACCCGACGAGAATAAAGGAGGCTACAAGAGACTTTGAAGTTTTAAAACGGGTCTCCTAATCTAAATAAAATGGTCTGAAGATAGCAAGAATAAAGAAAAGGTCAACCAGGCAAAGTAATAAACTCCTCCTTTATTCCAGCAATTTATTACATGTTCTGTTGTTTGACTTGTGACAGGTTTTGAGAGAGAGAGAGAGAGAGAGAGAGAGAGAGAGGTTGGGTGAACACGAGATAGATTCAAAGTTTATTCGTGTGCTCTCTCTCTCTCTCTCTCTCTCTCTCTCTCTCTCTCTCTCTCTCTCTCTCTCTCTCTCTCTATCTGTAACTTGGTCTAAATTTGCCATCTCTCCATCTTGAATGCTGAGTCGTAGCTATAGATTAATAATAGATTATAATGCTAGCCACAAAGAAGTGCTATGGAAAGGCTGTGGAGCTGTGGCATGGTCTTCTCCTGCCACGGAGATACGTGAAATAGGCTGCGACAGGACGAAAAATCTGGGCCAAGTTAGAGGGAAAAAATAGTATAGTTTCGCTGACGAAGCTACACAGGGAAACTACTTCGTAGTCATCAACAAACTGTGACTCTCGTTTCGTTTCGTTTATAAAGTCTCCATCATGCCTGAATGAGTCGGCCTTGGCTACCTAATGGCGGCTCCCCACACTGCTCAGTCTCTGGCAGCCTTCCTATTCAGTCTCTTGTTCTGTGACTGCACTCTATGACCTCGTCCCAGGTATTTTTTGGTCTGCCTCTCGCAACCCTAACCCCTACGTTCACACCTCTCACCTTCCGCACCCATTTGTCCTGCTCCATCCTCTCAGCATGCCCCAACCATCCACAGCCTACCCCTCCCATCACAGCACTAATACCTTCCAGTCCCATCTTTCCTCTCAGCTCTTCAATTGCAGTCCTACCCCCCGCCCTCCCCTCCCAGGCCTCTCATTCAAGGACGCACTGCACTCTCCCTCGCCTATTTTCATCCACCATTCTCTGTTCTGTTATTGTTACCACAGAAATATTATTATTGTTATTATTATTATTATTATTATTATTATTTTTATTATTAATAATAATATTGTTATAATAATAATAATAATAATAATAATAATTATTATTATTATTATTATTATTATTATTATTATTATCTTTATTATTAATAATAATATTGTTATTATTATTATTATTATTATTATTATTATTATAGATAGTTTTAGCAAGATATGATACGGTCTCGACACAGCTTCGGTAAGGTGTTTGGCGTAAATACCTATACACAGAAAATACACTCCCCCCCCCCTCTCCTCCTTCCCTCATGTAAAGAGACACAAGTGAAGAGGGAAGAAAAAAGTAAGAGAGGAAAAGTGGCAGTAGTAGATGAGGGACGGTGAAGTACTGATGTGTGGAGTGAGGTGGAGGGAGTGGATGGGAGAAGAAGGAAATGGAGAGATGGAATGAGGAGAGGGAGAAATGGACGGGGGTTGAGGGAAGGGGGATATGGAATACAATGGAGAGGAGAGGAAGATGGAGGAAGAGATGGAGTGGTGGTGAAAGGAGAGGATAGGGAAGTACTGGAGAGACGATGAGAGGGATAGGTGGATGAGAGAGGAATCTGGGAGCAGTAGTAGTGGCACAGAGAGAGAGAGAGAGAGAGAGAGAGAGAGAGAGAGAGAGAGAACTATACCACCTTTTAAAAAAAGAAATAGCAAACTACAATTATAACGTTACTTTCTCTATCACAGTCTATCTCTTTTCCAAACCTCTTCTCTTTCCACAAACCACCCTATTAAAAAACGAAAAATAAACAAGAAAGGAAGAAAAGGAAGGAGTTGGTTTACGTTGGAGGCTTGGTAAGCAACGAGTTAATCCCTTCATGGTGAGAACAACTCCAACAGCCAATTCCAGCTGACGCCTAGTAATTATATTCAGCTGACAGTGGGACATGGGAGCTTGAGTGTATTAAAAAAAATAATAATGCATCAGTGAAACGAGAAGAGTATGTGAGTGAGGTGGAGAGGGGGAGGAGGGGGAGGCCAAGGATGTGATGAAAGGATGGAGTCGAGAGGTATAAGAGAGAGGGGGGGGTGAGCTGCGAGCAGGGCAGTGCTATGGCAGGGGATAGGGCGACATGGAGGCGATTTATTTGTGGCCACTCCTTACGGGATTAAGTCGTCTAGCAATAGATAGATAGATAAAACCCGGAAAATGAAGAGAGGGTGTAGAGAGAGAAGAGAATAAGTAGATTTTTGGATGAGCACGAGAGTAATCAGAGTCTGTATTTTCGTTAGTTAAGGAAGCTCCTTAGCACCCCTTTTGGATATGGTTGATTAATAGCAATTTGTATGTTATTTATGCCGAGTGTGGTGGTGATGGAATTATTTAAATGACACAGAAGAGGAGAGTAAGGTTTAATCTGCAAAATAAATCGCTTGGGAAGAGGTGTTATGGAGCTTCCCAGGAAACAGGAGAAAGAGCTAGAGAGAAAGAAAGATGGATGAAAATATGATGGGAAGGATTATATGCTGTGAGGGAGAGGCGAGGCGGAGCACAGAGCACAAAGCGAGAGTACGAGGCTGTGGAAGAGAGGAAGGAAAAGGTTTATGAAAAAAATGTCTTTAAAAAAAATATATGATGGTGAAAGGATGAGGGAAAAGAGGAAGGAAAAAGACCTCTGAGAAAACCTACGATAAAAATTTTGAGGGAAGGAGTGAATGAGGCATTAAAAAAAAAAAAAAAATAAATAAATAAAGGAAGATGTACATGAAGCGCCGAAAAAAAAAAAAAAACTGTGCATGATGGGGAAAGGATGAGCAACGCGCAGGGGAAAAGAGAAAGGAAAAAGACCTCTGAGAAAGCATAATTATGATAAAAAAGAAATGAAGAAAGATGTGAATTTGCCACCAAAAGAAAATGAAGGAATGTGTGATTGAAGCGCCGAAAAAAAAAAAAAAAATATGTAGGAAAATGAGATGCTGAAAAATGAATAGGGGATACGAGAGGCAGGAAAAAGACCTCTGAGAAAGCAAATGATAAAAAAATGGGGGCGGAATGTGTGAATGGAGCATTTAAAAAATGAAGGAAGGTATGAATAAAGCACCGCAAAATTTAGAAGCTGAAAAGATAAATAAAAATAGGCTTCTGAAAAATTATCTGGGAAGACAGATTTTAAAAAGGAGATTTATGTAAGAGAAAGGAGGAGGAGAAAGGAGGAGAAAAAGAGAGGGAAAAGGGCAGATGAAAAATCATTCGCTGAAAGGAAAGGGCAGTGCTGAGAAACAGAAAGGAAAAGACTGAGGAACAGGCTGCTGGAAAAACATGAAAAAATACTCTGAAGAAAGGATGTGATGCTGTAGAAACTCACAGGAGTTGAGTAAGAAGGAAAAAGGCTTATGAAAAAATGTTTGACAAGTTAAAAGATGTAGATGAGCCGATGAGAGTATGAAGGGAAAAGGAAAATAAAAAATAGCTTGCAGTTAGTGTATGAAGAAAAAGGTCGAAGGAAGGTGTGAATGAAATGATGAAAAACTCGAGCTAAAACAGAGAAAGATTGGATGGTGTAAAAAAACTGGAGAGAGAGAGAGAGAGAGAGAGAGAGAGAGAGAGAGAGAGAGACTAGCTCATTGGGAATTCTTGTGATGTCAGTCTTCATCTGGCGTTAAATCCTTCTCTTTTCGTGGATATTTTTGTCACCTTTTCCATCTTATTTTATGGTTTTATCTATTTTTTTCTTTCTGATTTTTGTTTTCCATTCCTGATTCTTTAATTCCCCCCCCCTCTCTCTCTCTCTCTTTTCTTATGCATCTACGCTGCTCTCTTCTTCTGAATCCTCTGCAAGTAAATAGGAAGTCTTTATGTTAAAGATAACTCTCCTTTCCTCGCCTCTCTTCTCTGCCCAAGTCTCGTTTCCTCTCCTCTTCTCCTCTGTTCTTCCTACTTTGTGCCCCTTCTCTCCCCTCCCTCCTCTCTCTCTCTCTCTCTCTCTCTCTCTCTCTCAGCCACCGATCCAGCCATCCATGTCTACCATCGTCACCAGGTCCTTATAAATGATGGCCTTGTTTTTCATCCATGGAGGTTATTCAGAACTCTCCCAGCCGCCCAAATGCCCATCATCAGCCCGTTTTTCATTATAATGGCGTGACGGGAAATACAAGTTATACAAGGATGGGAACGAGTATAGTACCAATTCCTTAAGTCCCAGTTATTACGCATATCTATTCTTTTTAGTCGTTCGATTTTTGTTATTTAAAAAGGAAAAGCTGAATTTTAAGTCTAGTTTCTCTGCCGTGCTCATATTGGCATTTTAGTTTAGAAAGTAAGACCTTGTTATTTACCACTTCCTACTGTCTACCTCTCTCTTTCACTCCTTTCTCTCTTTCTCTCCCTTTTTTTCATTTACTATGTTATCTCGTTTGCTCTCTACCACCTACTGCTGTCTACTACTCTCTTTTTCTACTTTTCTCATTCTCATCCCCATTCTTTCGTCTCTAATCTATGCTCGTCTCTTTTTTCTCCCTCTTTACCATTTGCTATTGCCTACTCTCTTCTTCTCCCTTCTCTCTCGTCGCTCTTTTCTCTGGTCTGTGCTCGTCTTTTTTCTCCCCATTTTCTGCTCCACTTTTCCCCTTCGTTGTTATGTCTCTCTCTTCCTCTTATATATCTGTAGCTCTCTCTTCCGACCGCCTTACCCATGTTTCTTTCTCTACTCCAGACTCCATGCTCCTCTGTCCAAACTTTCTCCTTTCCTCTCACTCCTCTTTACTTTCTTTTCCTATGTTCCCTTCCTCTCTTAGTTTTTTAAACTTTATGTTTCTTCTTTTGTTTTCCCTGTTCTTTCTTCCTCTCTCCAGTCCTCCTCTCTTCTCTCTTCTCTCTTCAGTCCTCCTCTCTTTTCTCTTCCTCTCTCCAGTCCTCCTCTGTTTTCTCTTCCTCTCTCCAGTCCTCCTTTCTCCTCCCATCCTCCCTCTCTCTCTCTCTCTCTCTCTCTCTCCAATACTCTCACCATTCCTTCTTCCTCCTTCCTCTTTCCTCCTCCCCCGTACGCTGCTCTTCCCTCCACCATCGCCCATTCTCCCTCTCTTCACCATTCCATCCAAACCTTTAATGTGCCGAGCGAAATTCAAGGGAGTCGAAACAATAAGAAGCGGTGAACGAAGCACTGGGAGGCACAGCGAGGTCAAACAAGGTGCCTTCCACCTGGACGCACATAAGTAACGAGCGATGCTGGAGTTATCCTCACGCATCTCCTCCCCCGCCGCCACCTCCCTCCTGCCTCGCATATCAGACTCAGTAGTAGTAGTAGTAGTAGTAGTAGTAGCAGTAGTAGTAGTAGTAATAATTGTAGTAGTAGCAGTAGTAGTAGTAGTAGTAGCAAAGAGTATAGAAAAATATAAGAGGGGACAGTCGCACCATCCATATGTAACTCTGGGTGACAGTGGCGCCCCAGACGAGGGGCGCGGAAACAGAGCTGGAGAATGTAAACATCATGCCGGGCAGTCGGTTCTGTGCTGCTATTAACGGCAGGAATTCCAGGCAAAGAAAGGCCGGGATTATCTTTTTTTTCAATTCCCAAAGGATAGGGAAAGGTGAGTGATATACTGTCAATCACATTTTATTTCAACCAAGTTCACGCTGAAAAAATGATCAGAAATGTCGATCTTGTTGATTATTCTCTCATGGCTGCTTTGGTAAACAGTTCACCGTGTTATATCCAGACATTACCGTGGTTACTGAGCTTTGTTCTAGGGTATCGGGCCCTTTATATGTTGCTCTTGCTATTTTATTTTTCTGTGCTTTATTTATAGACTACTCTGGTTACTGAGTGCTGTTAACTTATACGTCAAGGAGATGGGTCCCAAAAGCAACTGATTTAATTGTGGAGGTAATGTCTTTTAAGTTTAAAAGGTGAGACACAATTTCAAAGTTTCACAGGGTTGGTTGTTGAAACTCTAAGTTGAAGATAGTTGCGCCATTACAGAAGACTTTAATCAGAATTTACCAACACTAGAATAATTGCTATCGGCCTGGGCGAGTTGTCGTGCTTACACCACTTGTTATGCTGTGCTGGAAATTCATAACCAATTTGCTTGAGTTCAGTGTATGGACTGTGAGCAGTGATGCAATGACGATCATCATCCATTTAGAATCCAAGGCTTCCCTAACCTTCTCCATGGATTCCTTGATTGAGCTAAAATCTGCCAGGGTTTGCCTGCAAACTAATCTATTTCATCTTCATCTTCTGTCTGGTCTTTTCTGCTACACTTGCGATCTCGTGGAGTCCAGTTTACCCTCTTGCTCCATCGGTTATCCTTCATGAACATTATGGCTGGGATTATGCATTAACTGTTTTTCATTTCTTACATACTTGTAACCTACTTTTCATGATGTCACTTTACCAAAAGCTTTCCATCCAATTGTAATACGTCTTTTTATTTCACCTTCATGGTCTTTCGTTAGGTTTAGTGGTTGTCCCAAGAAATTGTACTCTTTAACTTCTTCAAGAGTTTCTTCCCCTATTTTGATGACGCTCTTTGTTGTACTGTAGTCTTACCCAGGATCATCTTTAGCAACGTCTCTGCTGTTTCTAAAACTGGGTCTTTGTCATCTGCGAATCTTAAATGAATACAATTTTCTCCATCTATGTATATTGCTATGATCTCCCAGTCTAACTTCCTGAAAATGCTTCCTACTAGGCATCCTGTGATATTGCTAATATAGGTGTTCAGGTTGAGTAATATGTCATTTTGATATACATTACTTGGAGAATATCTGTGTAACAGTAACTTTTCAAGCCCTACTGTCAACTTTAGGGGGAAAAAAAAAAAAAGAATTGTAAGAAGGCTGAGCAGTTCCGTGGGCTAAAAATATAATATCAGTTTGCAATGGAGAGTTTCAATTTCTTAATAGACTGCCCTGATATATCTCATTTATTTATTCCCTATATCTCAACCTCTTGAATGACACCTGATCTAGCGCCGGGAGTTTTAAATGAAGATGTAAACCACAGTCAGAAGCCCGTGTGTCAAGTCGAGAGGTATGAGCTGTCAGTGATGAGCGCCACTCTCATTTGTATTTATTTACTATTTTCCTGCAAAATATTTAGTAAGATTTCCAAATCAGTGCATCGTTATATACCGGTATATAATATATATATATATATATATATATATATATATATATATATATATATATATATATATATATATATATATATATATATATATATAATCATCATCATCATCGGCCATTAAAAGTCCACTGCTGAACAGAGGCCTCCCCCAACCTTTTCCACGAATTCCTTGACTGAGCCAATCTTTGCCACGTTTTCCCTGCAAATTTCTCTATCTCATCCCTCCACCTCCTGTCTTGTTTTTTTTTTTTTTTTTTTTTTTTTTTATTTGTCCGACTCTGGGCATAGGCTTCACAGCCTGCTATCAAGGCCCAGCAGTCCTCCTACATACCATACACCTCTACATGTCACCACTTCGGCGCTAACACCCATCGTCCATATTGAATACATGCTAGGGCTGTCTCATACAGAACTGGTGTATTGGTATTAGCGGGGGTATTTTTACGACATGTCGGCGGGTCTTCTGGTAGATCAGTAAAGCCTGATTTAATGAAATTCAAATCCTTAAACTGTTCCCTGCCTCAGCCGGGATTCGAACTTGGGTCCATTAGGACTGCAGGCCACCTCTCTGGCCTTTTTCTGCTACGCTTACCATCTCTTGGTGTCCAGTCAGTCAACATCTTGCTCCATCGATTGTCCCTCGTTCTTGCTACATGGCCTGCCCACCTCCATTTCTGTTCTTTTATAACTTATAGAAGTTATTATTTTATATATATATATATATATATATATATATATATATATATATATATATATATATATATATATATATATATATATTGTTACGGAACAGAGAGAAATAATGAACATTTCAAGTGAGAATACTAAAATCACTACTATCCCGCAAAGTTCCAGGTTCAAAACAAAAGAGTTAGGTAAAATTACAAGTTAAAGTTTAATGCTCAAACTAACAACTAAACATTCAGGACTTATAAGGATAATGTAATGGCAAAACAGGTTAAATATATGGTTAACTGCAATAGCCTCTATAACATTGATTTAGCTAGAGCAAATTTATCTAAGTCAGCCCTGATAAATGAGAAAACCGGTTAATGTTCAGTTAAAGCAAGATATATTATTACAGATACAAAATATTATTAATAATGGCTGACATTAAAAGCTCTACATGAATCACAAAAAACCTTACCAGGCCCACAAAGTAATGCTTTAGGCCATACAGTACAAGAAAAATGGTAACAACACTTATACTCAAATTATACAGCAGCTAGATGGCTGGAGACTTCCTGAGCACTCACAAAAATAATAATACACTATACAGGGGAGGACAGAGATGTGAACAAAATGAGGAGTAGATCTAAGTGGCAATTAATGCAGAGACTGAGCTCATTATATAGGGGGCCGGCAGAGCTTGATTCAACTTGCAAGAAGGATGCGCAAATGAGGGCACAGAGGACGAAGAGTTGACACTCTTGCTCTGAACAACAGAAAGAACGACTTACTCTACTGTAAGGGGGAGAAGGGGGGAGTGAGGTAGAACACGCAAGCCTGGTCACTATGGAAGCCACGTGGCGAATCGTGATCAAACATGCAGCATACTGTACATTAGAATTATACAAAGGATGATGAAATCATAGGCTATGTAACACCTCCTCACAAAGAAAAAGAAATTTACAAAGGAAATTTCTTATTACTCTAAAACAATCTGTCTAAAGTCTAGATAAGCAATCTGCAATAACATTTTCTTTCCCCTTGACATGTTGTATGTCTAATGAATACTCCTGAAGAAGTAGACTCCATCTTGTCAATCTCTGATTTTTATCTTTAAACTTACTAAGGAATTTCAGTGGGTTATGATCGGTATAAATGACTATGGGGTCAAAACCAGAACACAAATAAAATGAAAAATGCTGTAAACCCAAAATCAAAGCCAAAAGCTCTTTCTCAATAGTTGAGTAGTTCTTTTGAGGTGGAGTGAACTTCTTACTGTAATAAGATACAGGGTGTTCAATACCCTGATCATCCTCTTGCAGCAAAACAGTCCCAGCTCCTGTATCACTTGCGTCAACAGCCATCTTAAAAGGCTTAGCAAAATTTGGAGTAGCAAGAACTGGCTGACTTAATAGGATAGCTTCAAGTTTACTGAAAGAGGATTCACAGTTATCGGTCCAGACAAATTTAACTCCCTTTTTCAGTAGGTCTGTAAGTGGTGATACAAGAATTGAAAAGTTAAGAACAAATCTCCTGTAATAACCTACCATTCCCAAAAATCTTTCTAGCTCTTTCCTACTTTTAGGTCTGGGAAGATCACTTATAACCTGAACCTTAGCTCCTGGTGGTGCAACGGGTCCATCACCAATTACGCACCCAAGGTACTGAACTTTAGCTTGACCAAACTCACACTTTGATAAATTAGCTACAAGATTAGCCTGGACCAAACGTTCAAGAAATATACTGACATGCCATAGGTGATCTTTCCAGTTGTCACTGAAGATTAATACATCATCAATATAAACAACACACCCTGCCAAACCCTCTGTTACAACATTCATGAGCTTCTGAAAAGTGGCTGGTGCATTCTTCATACCATTTGGCATTACAGAACATGCAAAAGTCTTTCCTAGTGTTACAAAACATGAGATCTCCCTAGCACGTTCAGTCATAGGTACTTGCCAGTATCCCTTTAACAAATCAAACTTACTTATGTACCTAACTTATCCGATCTTGTCTACGTAATCTTCCACGTGAGGGAGAGGGTAGGTGTTTGTTTTGGTTATCTGATTAACACGTCTGTAGTCATTGCAAAGCCGCTGTGACCCACCTGGCTTAGGGACTAGAGTGACAGGAGAACTCCACTCGCACTGACAGGGCTCAATCATCTTGTGGTCCAACAGGTAGGCAAGCTCCTTCTGGATGAGAGGAACTTTCACTGGGTTCACACAGTAAGGAGGCAGTTTAATTGGCTTTGCGTCTCCAACATCGACATCATGCATCAACACAGTGGTTCTTCCTGGAGTGGCACGGAACACTTGCGAGTACTCCTGCAGTAATGCCGAAAACTCCTGCCTTTCCTCCGGAGCTAGAGGACAAAGCTTAGTCTGGAGATCATTCTTGATATCAGGATTCTTCCCCAAACTATCACTCAGGCTCATACTGCATGGGAGAACTTCACTTGCAGACTCGGGTGGAACAGCTACAGTGCAGACTGGGTTATTTTCGTCCCGCCTGTGATATAATTTTAGCATGTTGATGTGACAAAGTTGCCTGTTCTTTCTACGATCTGGTGTGGCGATGACATAGTTGACATCACTGAGTTTCATCTCCACGAAATAAGGACCACTAAACTTGGGTTGAAGAGGTTGCCCATGCACCAGTAGCAGAATCAAAACCTGATCTCCTGGCTGAAAGTGGAGTAACCTGGACTTCTTATCATACCAAGTCTTCATCTTCTCCTGAGCAGCTCCTAAATTCTCTCTCGCCAGCTGTAAAGCAGTGGACAGCCGTTCTTTGAACTTCATCACATACTCCAGCAGGTTGACGTCATCTTCCTCCGACAGCCAGCATTCCTTGAGTAGCTTAAGGGGTCCTCTTACTTCATGGCCAAACAGTAGTTCAAAGGGTGAGAAGCCCAGTGATTCATTTGGAGATTCTCTTGCGGCAAATACAACGAATGGAAGACCTTTATCCCAGTCTTTCTGATGTTCCAAACAGTATTTCCTGAGCATCGATTTGAGTGTTTGATGATATCTCTCCAACGCTCCTTGGGTCTGGGGATGGTAAGCTGAAGACGTGATCTGGGTGATGCCCAACTCTTTCAGAGACTGCTTGAAAAAATTTGACTTGAAATTACTTCCCCGGTCGGACTGTACCTCCTTGGGCAGACCAAACTTGGTGAAGAACCCTAGCATTTCCTTAACCACGTTCTTTGCTGAGATATTTCTACGTGGAATGGCTTCAGGATAACGAGTAGCCATATCAATCAGGGTCAACACACAAGAAAATCCTGAAGAAGTCTTAGGAAGAGGGCCCACAATATCCACCAACACACGGGTGAAAGGCGCCTCAAAAGGAGGAATGAGAACTAGAGGTGCAACCTTTTCGGTCTGATTACACTTCCCCACAACTTGACAGGTGTGACAAGACTTACAATACCAAGAAACATCTCTGAAGATACCTGGCCAGTAGAAGTGTTTCAAAATGCGTGCCACAGTCTTCCTCACTCCAAGGTGTCCTGCCAAACTGGAATCATGAGCCATTCTAATTATATGCTGCCTACAAATACGAGGGATGAGAACTTGATGTACAACCTCCCATTCACAGTCGGCTGATGCTGTTGGGGGTCTCCACTTTCTCATAAGTACTCCTGACTTTATATAATAACAAGTAGAAGCACTAGCTGACTCTTCCACACTGCAAGCAGAGTTAGCCAGACCTTTCAGCTCAGGGTCAGCAACCTGCAACTCAACCAACTCTTGACGAGACAAATTATCAACACTACGGGGTACTGCTTGATCTGGTGAGTGGTCCAAATTAGCAAGAAAAGTGTCAGCTAGGATAACATCATCATCATCATTATCCTCTAAGTCACCAGTAACTTTAGACTTAGCCCTAGTGACAGCACATGCAGAGAACACATCAGGGACATCACAATCCTGGGTCGCAGTCACTGGTTCACTAGACAACTGAGGAGCTGGACACAACTGACTTCCACCAATATCATTTCCAAGTAAGAAAGTTACACCTGACATTGGGAGTGTCTCAACCAACCCAACCATAACGGAACCATTAACAAAACCAGACTCTAAATTCACTCTGCACAGAGGGACAGAGAAGTAATTATTCCCTATACCTTGTAAGATTACAGTTTCATCAGAGGAATTAACATTAGAGCCTAGAACACTGGTCAGCATCAGGGATTGGCAAGCACCTGTATCACGATATATTTTAACTGATTTCCTGTCATTATTGTCCAGAGGACTGACAAAACCATCAGACAGGAAATTAGCACATGAACTCTTGAGAGTGTCACCCACGTTACTGCTCAAAAGAGGAGCTTCATCATGAGAATTTAATTTACCCCTCAAAGCAGGTTCAGTTAACTCGGTTAAAGAATTCTGGGAACTCTCAAGGGTGGACACTAGACCAATTGACTGAATATTTAAAGACTCCTTTTTGTTCACATCACGCTGTCTCCTGAAACATTTCTCCGTAGTATGACCAAGCTTACTACAATAAGTACATTTACTTTTCTGAAATCTAGAGGTGAAGCTGGTATTTACTTCCTGAGAAACATCATCTTTATTCTCTTTCCTGTTACCTGTACTCTGAGTAGAGGCAACGTACTTACTCTCAGCTTTCCTTTTTTCTTTTGAATATCTCTTGTGAGTGAGAACATATTCATCAGCTAAAACTGCATCATCAGACAAATTATCTATTCTTTTCTCATCAAGATATAGGCTTACATCTTTATTAATACACATTTTGAAGTCCTCCAGCAAAATCATCTGCTTAAATTTATCAAAATCAAAATTTACATTCTTAGAATTTAACCACTGCTCTAACAGATCTTTGATTTTTGCATACTCAACATGGGATTGCTTATCTTGCTTATAAGTTGTCCTAAATTTTACTCTATAGGCTTCAGGAACAAGCTCATAGGCCTTAAGAATCAAGCTCTTAACTACATCATAATTATCAGATTGATCCTGAGGCAAAGATGCATAAGTTACTTCAGCTTTACCGGTGAGAACACTCTGTAGGAGTACTGGCCAATACTTTTTGGGCCAATTAAAACCTGTAGCTACCCTCTCAAACAACTGAAAATACTTTGTTAAATCAGATTCATTAAAAGGAGGGACAAGTTTAACATTTTTAGCCACATCAAAATCATCAGAGCTAGATGATCCAGTTCCACTTTGTTTCATGCGATACTCATGGTCTGCCTGAATCATAGCAATTTCAATTTGTGCCTGTGCCTCCTGAATACGAGCCTGAGACTCAGCCTCCTTAGCACGAGCCTCCTGCAGGGCTAGCTGTAACTTAGCTATTTCAATCTGCGTTTGCTTATCTGGAGGAGTTACATTAAACAAGCTTTTATTAATCATGTCAACAATTTGATATTTAGACTGATGAGAGCGAATAGCAATTCCCAATTGTTGAGCAACAAGCTTAAGTTCATTCTTTGTTCGGTTTTCTACATCACACACTGTTTGCACATTTGACAAAAAATCTTTGGCTTCATCAAGAGTAGTAATAGTAGACATCATGAATAAATCACAGTCACAAAATATCAAGCAATATTCTTATGATAATATCCTGAATATCCTGATAAAAGGTCGCCAAATTTATGTTACGGAACAGGGAGAGATAATGAACACTTTAAGTGAGAATACTAATAATCACTACTGTCCCGTAAAGTTCCAGGTTCAAAATAAAAGAGTTAGGTAAAATTATAAGTTAAAGTTTAATGCTCAAACTAACAACTAAACATTCAGGACTCATAAGGATAAAGTAATGGCAAAGCAGGTTAAATATATGGTTAACTGCAATAGCCTTTATTAACATGAATTTAGCAAGAGCAAATTTATCTAAGTCAGCCCTGATAAATGAGAAAACCGGGTAATGCTCAGTTAAAGCAAGATAAATTATTACAGATACAAAATATTATTAATAATGGCTGACATTAAAAACTCTACATGAATCACAAAAAACCTTACCAGGCCCACGAATTAACGCGTTAGGCCATACAGTACAAGAAAAATGGTAACAACACTTATACTCAAAATATACAGCAGCTAGATGGCTGGAGACTTCCTGAGCACTCACAAAAATAATAATGCACTATACAGGGGAGGACAGAGATGTGAACAAAATGAGGAGTAGATCTAAGTGGCAATTAATGCAGAGACTGAGCTCATTATATAGGGGGCCGGGAGAGCTTGATTCAACTTGCAAGAAGGACGCGCAAATGAGGGCACAGAGGACGAAGAGTTGACACTCCTGCTCTGAACAACAGAAAGAACGACTTACTCTACTATAAGGGGGAGAAGGGGGGAGTGAGGTAGAACACGCAAGCCTGGTCACTATGGAAGCCACGTGGCGAATCGTGATCAAACATGCAGCATACTGTACATTAGAATTATACAAAGGATGATGAAATCATAGGCTATGTAACAATATATATATATATATATATATATATATATATATATATATATATATTTATATATATATATATATATATATATATACAGTATATACTGTATATATATGGTGCAGAAGATATTGTTACAACCCACGGAAGTGCTAACATTCACCTTAAACACTGATGTGGTGTGAGCCAGCATAAACAACTGCTATCACAATTTCCGCGCCCGCCGTCGGGCGGCGCCACCATTCCCAGAGTTACACTTTTCCCATAGAGACTTGAGCGAGTGTCCCCTCTTATCTTTCTCTATACTCTGTGGTAGTAGCAGTAGTAGTAGTAGCAGTAGTGGTTGTTGTAGTAGTAATAGTAGTAGTAGCAGCAAGAAGTGATAGTGGTGGTGGTAGGCCTCAATGTACAGTAGTAGAAGTAACGTAGTAGTAGTAGTAGTAATTTCAATAGTAGTAGTAGTAGTAGTATAGTAGTAGCAGTAGTAGTTTCAATAGTAGTAATAGTAGTATAGTAGTAGCAGTAGTAGTTTCAATAGTAGTAGTAGTAGTAGTATAGTAGTAGCAGTAGTAGTTTCAATAGTAGTAGTAGTAGTATAGTAGTAGCAGTAGTAGTTTCAATAGTAGTAGTAGTAGTAGTAGTATAGTAGTAGCAGTAATAGTTTCAATAGCAGTAGTAGTAGTAGCAGTAGTGGTGGTGGTGGCGGTGGTGGCAGTAGTAGTAGTACAGTAGTAGTAGTAAGAGGGGGGAAAGAGGAGGAGGTGGGAGGCGGAAAAGGAAAGTAGAAGAGGAGGAAGGAATGATAAGGAGGAAAGGGGTGAACTTAACCTAGGTTTGCATTAAACGTGTGTTACAGTGTCCTCATCTGGGAAAGATAGCTAGTGATTTCCTTGATGATACACTTCACATATTACGTAAATAGTATGTCTGCACACGAATATTGTTGTTGTGGCGTCAGGTTCGTTTGAAATGTGAACCCAGTGGACTGCAGGCTGAACTTGTCCTTCCCCTCCAGCCCACCATCCTCTTCTTGTATAGCCAGGCAGTGGAGCCACCCAGTTACGAGTATTTCGGTGGCAGCACGTGAAGCCATACCACTCCAACACAACACACGAATGTAAATGTCTAGATTCCGAGGGGAAACTTGCATATCAGGATTATTTTGTGTCTGAGTTTTCATCGTGTGGTGTGGTGCTGTGAGGATCTGTCCCTTCTCCCCTTGGGGCTAAGATACGAGTAAATGTGTGTGTGTGGATGAGTATATTGGGACTGTGTTGTCCTGTCTCGGTGTCAGGACTCCATGTTATAAATACAAATCATAATAGATAGCATGATGGATAGATAGATAGATAGATAGATAGACAGAGCACCAGACAAGGTGTGGGAATGGGAAATGAGCTTGCAACTCTTAAGCGAAGGAATGCTTGACGTGCACTGGAAGCAGTACATACACACAGACATACAGTGTTCTAGAAGCTTCCACAACAGTATAGCCCAAGTGACACGACCCCTGCTAAACGAGAATGTAGGAATCAGAGATCAGAAAGGGACCAGCCATAGAACCGACAGGTAGTGGAGAGAGGAAATAAGAAGAGGGGTCCGACGACACTTAGTAAAGTATGTCCCTCTGCTCAACTTAGACTTTCTTAGAAGATAATAAATCAAGATCAACTCCCTGTATTCATCTTTAACTCCTGCTCTTCGATTAGCACAATAACTTTAACCAAAATTCAAGACTTACATATTACGAGACCAAAGAGTTACATATATATATAAATGGTGGCAGCAACGATCGACTCTATGCCTACGAACCATCATTTCTACAATCAATGAAGCACAATCGAGCATATAGTAGCAACGACGAGTTACGAGTGAGGATCAACAAGCTCTACGATTAACTACAAATAACAAGTCTACAAGACAACTCTATAATCTTCTTCACACAACTTCAAGTATCAGCAAGAAGAATAAAAAACAAAACAAGTAAACGAAAAGCAAGAACAAAGCAACAAGCACTAGATCCCCAACACTCTCTCCTATCACCACCCCTACCTCCACCACTGACGCAGGTCAAGACAATGCGGCACACACCAGAGCCACATTTATAATGCATCTTACCTTTCCTCACTTAGGTGACTTATCGCTACTTATTTACTCACCACAGCTACCATTGTGTGAAGCCAACGTCACCATGTGTATCTGCTGAGACGACGTAATCATGTGTGTTTGCTGAGACGACGCCACGCCAATCAACGTGTGACTGACACCAGGCACTTGTCACCCACTGCTCGTTACTCATTCTTATTCACATAGCTGCTACTCATACTCATATATTTCCATAGTATTGAGTGGGAATTCAACGTTCTATAGAGAGGTTCGCCTATGACTACAGCTGTTAACCACTACAATCAACACTGAAATCATCAGGCCATGGAATTTCCAGAGTAATATCATTCATCAACTCAGCCCTAGAATTATCGAGAGGAGATCGTCATTCAAATCTGCATTTATCTTCCGAGATCGACATCTGCTTTCGACACGCCTCTCCGAGTGACATCATCTGTATGATGTGGGTGTAATTATACTTACTTTTTTCTTCTCAGTGCTTTAAATTAGGTACAATCACCTCCTTTACTTATTTTTATATATACACTTATAGACTCACTATCATTCATTACAACTCATTTACTCATCTATTTAGTTAGGACATAAACAAAAAACGTATTTCATAACACCATACCTTAGCAACATGAATTTTTAGCTGAGTGATATGACAGGAATATTTTCACATCCACCCGTGTTAGTAACAGATGATACACAGTTAGCGCCCACTGCGGATACACAATTAGGAGAGCACCAGGGCAACACACCCACCCTACAGAATTCACCGCAAACTAAAGACAAAGAAACTAATACCTCAATTCTAGATGATATTGATGATTGGCAAACCCCCTCTGATGTAGCGAGTGAGGACTTTGTCTCTGCCTTGTATACCTGTGAAACTATACTTAGCATAGTTCATCATTCAGGGAAAACCTATTCCACTATTCCCTCACACAACGATAAACAAGTCCAAGTTAAATTAACAGAGCATCCAGTGAAAATGAATAACGCAACAAATACCACGGATCAAACATCCCCACCTCATGTTTACGTTTATCATGAGGATAAAACTGCCGCGAAATTCTCTGGCACAGAAAGAGATCGCAATGATGTCATTTCACTGGTCAATCAGTGTGAACAGATCTTCGTAAAAAGGCACATAACAGATGAACAAGAGAAAATTGCTCTTCTTTCCTCTTGGATTAATCAGGAAAGGTGCCCGGCAGGAGACTTGCTTAAGTCAGATAAGCTTTTCTGAGCTAAGACATATGATGAATTTAAAACTTAATTTTTGAAGAAATTGTCTGGAGATATGAACTTTGTGCCAGGCATAATCCCAGAATTACAAAAGATTGTGATCTTGTAAGGGAGCACACTACAAATCATGTGCTCAGTGAAATAACTGCCGATGTCTCCACTATCAAAAGAACATTATTAGCTACCTTAGAAAACTCACACTGGATAACAGGAGATGGAAAGATGTCCCCAGACCTCGCAGTGGACATCATTGGTTATGTAGCTGCCTTGTGTAAATTATCTGATAGGACCCTTAACCCGTGCCGTCCCGAGGACGTACTTCCACGTCCTCACGTTTTGTCACAGCTAATCCCGAGGACGTACTTCAACGTCCTGCAATTGCAAGGTTCATAATTTCCACAATTTTCAATTTTCGCGAGTCATTTTTGGTACGTATACACGGGACACCTGCCTCAACAAGATGCCAGGCAGAGACAATGCCTTACCCAGCATGACCTCCTCCCCCCCCCTGCATGCCCTTTTCTCAGCAATTCACCTGTTATCAGTGACCTGGCCAGTATAGCCATGTCATGCCACGGTACGAAATTCAGGGACAGAGTGATTCCCCAATCAATGACAATGTGGAGGACAAACTTTACATAGCTTTAGAGGAAGAAACAGTTAGAAATGATGATCAGGTAATGTGGCAAAAAAAGGTCAGGTATTAGTGAGTAAAACAATGCTTATAATGCCTATATTACTGCTTGAAAACCAATATACTTTTGTACTACATATAAATTCGTAACAGTAGATAAATAAATACCGTTTATGAGTGGTGTGAAATAGTTATCCTCCCATAGAACTCGTTTTCTTTGGCGCCAGCCTGATAGAAAACCCAGTAAAGTAAGGAGGCTCTCCTACCTGTAATGAGTATTTTAAACCTCAGGTGAGCGATTTCTCTATGAATTTTCGATGTTTCTCACCAAAAGCGAAAGTTTTAGCAAAAAAAAAAAAAGGTCAAAAATTGCCCGGGATTGGGGGGTACCAGTGGTCAAAAAGTGGCCGGGACTGGGCGGGTTAAGATCGCCAAGACGATCGCGTACACCCCAGGCATGTGCTTACTAGACTTAATGAACGAGGTAGAGATGCAGTGTAGCAAAGCAGGGATGATCGAAACACTATCACATTCTATTAGACTGAGAGTACCTGAGACAGTATCAGCTGTGAAAACAGCTACAACTACCCCAAACAGAGAACAAAATTGATCGTGACCCGAAAGCAGACAAAGCAAATAACCAAACGTGTCGAGGCAACGATCACAAACACCAGGCCACAGGCAGATTCATAAGTTTCTGCGCAGCCCAAGCAGATCTCGTGCCACAGACACCACTAAATAAGGGAAGTCATCTCGCAGATCAGTCAGGAGATAGGTCCATTCTATGTCATTATTGTGCAAAACCAGGACACACAAAGAGTGAATGCTTTATCAAAACAAAACAGGATAGACAAAAGGCACAAGGATTTGATCCCTACTGTAGGCATCATAGATGCCAAGGGCACTGGACCAGTAACTGCAAGACAGTACAGAAATTAGTTTCCATTTTCAAATCGGGGGAAGACCAAGTCACGACAAAAAACGAACAAACGTAAAGAGAAGCAAGTCTAAAATTCACATAGGAGGCATGTTGGGAAGTGAGCGTATCTTGATACCAGCTGTATGTGAGGATCAAAACGTTTCCTTACTTTTAAACACAGGCTCTCCAGTGAACTTAATAACACAAGAAGAAATAAATACAATTTTTAGAAATAAGAAGAAAGTGACTTTTCTGGAAGAATCTGATTTAGACTTATATACGGTAGATGGCAAACAAATTACAATAAAAGGTATGGTACATTAAATATCAGTTTCACAGAGTCTACAAGACCAATCTCTGCATTTTTTTTTGTGTTGAAAACTTAGCAGTTAAAGCTCATATGTTACTGGGCATAAGATGCATGAGAACAGAGAAAATAACTTTACTCCCACAAATGAATGGACTCTTTAATAATGAATTCATAGAGGAAATACCATCAGAGTCCTCACCGACTAGTAAAACGGAACCAAAAAGAATTGGTAATAATAAAAGCCTAAACAAACATACACAAACAAATGAGTGTATAGATCCACTCTCATCATCCCCCCCCAGCCTCCATGACTAGAGACCATGGTAACGGTACTGATTTATCAGTTTTCCCGCCCATCTCACAAATGACTTAGTTATACCACCTAACTCCTATACAGAAGTTACCATAAAGAGCAAATTACAGAATAGTACTGTTCTTGTCTTAGAAGAAATATGTAAAGTAAAAGGAGGAAAAGTTTGAATGTAATGGTCATGAGGTGTCTGAGGAGTATGTGTGGAGTGACGCGTATGAATCGAGTGCGAAATGATGAAGTACGAAGGAGACCTGGAGTTGTTCGGGAGATGGCTGAGAGAGTTGAGCAGAGGGTGTTGCGATGGTCTGGGCATATGGAGAGAATGGATAATGAGCGATTGGTGAAAAAGATAACTAGATCTGATGTGAGAGGTGTAAGGCTGAGAGGGAGACCACGAATAGGATGGATGGACAGTGTGAAGAGAGCTCTGGATGAGAGAGGGATGTCTGTTGAGCAAGGAAGAGTGGCTGTGCGTGACAGAAATAAATGGAGAGAAATTGTGAATGAATAAATGATGACGCAGCTCTGAGGGGTTATTCTCCCGCATTTGATCTGATCAGCTAGTCAGGTCAGGTGCGGGTAAGGGGATGGGTCTATTATGATGTGGCAGGGGTAAACCAGCTCTGCTGTCGGACCCTGCTGCGGATGTCACTGATTGCACTGAGCAGTTGACCCGTGTGCGGTGTGGTGTGGTGAGGATCTGTCCCTTCTCCCCTTTGGGGCTGAGATGCGAATGAATGTGTTTGAATGGATGAGTAAATTGGGAGTGTGTCGTCCTGTCTCGGCTACCTCCCTTGCCTTGGGGGAAGCAGCCTAGGTACATAGATAGATAGATAGAAAAGGGTTGTCATTAGAAAACGCATTATGTCTGATGAACAACGATGGGGAAATGCAGATATTCATAATTAATCACATGAGTGGGGAAGTACAGTTAAAAAAGGGGACTTGCATAGTTAATATTGAAAAATGTCGTGCCATTTTATGGAAATAGTTGTAGCTGGAGTGACAAGTGAGATAAAAGCTACGGACAGAGAAAGCATAAAAGGGCATTTAATTCACTCGGGTGAATTTGATGAAGAAAATGATTTGTTAACTCTGTTGGAAAACCATAGGGACACCGTAGCATTACCCGGAGAACAATTAGGGTGTACTAACCTGATTAATCACAAGATTAACGTGCACCCAGATACACCACCAATTTTCGTACCTGCCTATCGACTCCCACAATCTCAGTGTACACTCGCAAACCAGTATGTCGATGAAATGTTAAAAATTGGAATTATTGAGCCATCAGTCTCCCCGTGGAATGCCCCATTATTCTTCGTGCCCAAACGAAATGGAGAAATGCGTGCGGTAGTAGATTACCGTAAACTAAACAGTCACACAAACCCTGACCGATTTCCCATGCCATTGCTAAGCAACATCCTACAGAATATTGGACCAGAAAATGAGGTATTTTCCACGATCGATTTGCTCAGTGGCTATTATCAAATTCCAGTAGATCAGGAGTCATGTAAATACACTGCTTTTTCCACAAAAAGAGGTCATTTTCAGTAAAGAAGGATGCCAGTGGAACTGAGGATAGCCCCGGGCACATTCCAGCGTCTTATGAATTGCGTATTGTCCGGAAATTTAGGACAATGAATATTTGTTTATCTTGACGATAGTATCATCGCAACGAAAGATATCACGGAACATCTCGAGAAAGTAGACCTACTCTAACAAAAGCTTGGTGATGCTGGTTTAAAAATTAAGCTTTCTAAATGCAAATTTTGCTTTAAGGAAATAAATTTCTTAGGCCACAAATTAAGATCTAATGGTATTCATACCATTGATGACAAAATACAGGCAGTGAGAGACTTTCCTGAACCCAATACGAATGACGAAGTTAGACAATTTTTAGGTCTAGCTGGGTACTATAGGTCATTCGTACAACAATACTCTCATAAAGCCTTTCCTCTATTCCAGCCACTCAAAAAAGATGCTATATTCCAATGGGGAGAAGAACAAAAACAAGCATTTAACAAATAAAAAATAAACTTACAAATGCACCATGTTTGGCATATCCAGATTTCACAAAACCATTTATTATTCGTACAGATGCATCAGTTTAAGGATTCGGGGCTGTATTGATACAAGAAGATAAAAGAGGAAAGAATCAACCAATTGCATTTGCCAGCAGACAAATAAAAGGTGCAGTGAAAGATTATTGTGCTACAGACTTAGAGGCACTTGCAGTGGTTTTTGCATTACAAAAGTTTCGAGATTTGGTATATGGTTACGAAATACACTTATTCACTGACCATAAACCATTAGTGGGTATGTTTAAAGAAAAACTCCTCTCTGGGAGGAGAGCAAGATGATGTGCTGTCGAAAATTACAATGTACATATTCATTATATACAAGGCAAAATGAATCTAGTAGCCGATGCATTATCTAGGAACCCAAAGACAATTCATGTCGCGGCATTAGATCTCGAGGAAGACATCCCAAACCACGATGAAATCGTGAAAGCACAAATACTTGATCCAGCGTGATCTAAAGTTATATACAAGTTAGAAAGTGGATATGACATACAATTACCCAAACTACATCTACCACTAGAACAATTCACAATAATGAATAATGCCTTATACAAGATCAACCCAGGACAACCAAAATGCCCAAGAAATAACAATCAGTTGGTAGTACCTAATGACATGATACCCCAAGTATTACGAACGATACACGATAGCCTACATGCAGGACATCCTGGCAAGGATAGGACATTCAAACAAACCCAGTTGTTATATTACTGCCCATCATTACGAAAAGCTATAGATAATCATATAGACAGATGAGAATCATGAGCAAAACACAAAAGATACCCAATTACACCTGTGCCTATAGGTAATTACCCTGTACACCACGTCAACCATGGGATGTTGTTGCGGTTGATTTACTCAAGATGCCATTATCATACAATAATAACCAATACCTATTCGTAGCAATGGATCGTTTTTCCAGTTATATAATTTTAGCTCCAATTAAAACAGCAGAGACAGTAGCAAAGGCAATAATAGATAATGTAATACGTCGCTTTACTACCCCAAAGGTACTTATAAGTGATAATGGAGGAGAATTTAATTCTGATATCTTACAAGAAATATGTAAACAATACAACATCAAAATGGTTAACGTTTTAGCCTATCACCCAGCATCTAATGGGTTAGTAGAGAGACAAAACAAAAAAGTATTAGATGTGCTGTGGCACATTCTCAATGAAAATTATATAAGTTGGGATGATTGGATTCTCGGAGCAGAAGCATCACTTGATAGATCTATAAATAAATCTATAGGTGACACAGCACATTTCATTATATATGGGACAGATAAAAAACTACCATATGAGCTCCTAGAAGGTGACAGTCTGCCCATATACAATTACGATGATTAAACTCCGTTTACGTGAATTCCAGGACATACATAAAGGAGTCAAAAAACAATTAACTATGTCCAAGGAAGAAATGACGGAGGCATTTAATAAAAAGGCAAGAGACTCGCCTATCAGCTTAGGAGACATTGTCTATGGTATCATTCATACGAGAGACAATAAATTATCCCCAAAATTTGAGGGCCCATACAGAGTAATTAACATAAAAGCAAACAAAGTTTTAATTAAGTCACTGTCAAGTGGCGAAGAGAAACAAGTTATATTGACCATTTAAAACGAGTTTCAAGGGAGCTATCCAATAATTATACAGCCTCGGATACAACCTAACAAGCGAACATAACTCATGAAACCAATCAAGAAAAAAATAATAATTACAAAAATAAATTAAGGTCATATACCAAACAATTAAACATAGGTGCATCTGTTCCAATAAAATCTACAGTACATCATTTACGTGATTTAAATATCGATTTAAACTTCTTCTATAAATGAAATAACAAGCAAGTTATTGTTCTACGTTAGTCAGCCGTACCGCACATCATTACTATCGTCGACCACAGCATGACCATATTAGAAAAATAATAATTTTTTTATCGGTAGGTAACGATGAAGGGACATATACTATGGATTCTTCTCTACATAGCAAGAGGATATGCTCACTTAGACCCCCAACACATAGTACGGCAAGGATACCTCGTAGCTCCAACAGCCACGACGTCAATCGTAAAAGATGTCATGAATACTGAAATCAGTTTGGATTACTTATACGAATTACCTTCTTATCTAGAAAACATCGCTAGACCCATGAGGACCCTGGACTTCACGATAGGAGGCTATGCTTCACAAGCACATAACACAAAGGAAGTGGCTGAAATAGTGAAGTTAGCGAAATGGAAGATAGAACAGGCGAAGTCAACTATGCTCATCATGATCCAAGATCTCCCATCTCATGGAACGGAGGTATTGAGTGCCACGAACAACATCACACGTACTCGCCGAAAGCGCGGTTTGTTCGACCTGGGTGGTGCAATTCTTGGGAACATCTTTGGATTGGCTACAGAGGAAGACCTTCAAGAAATAAACAACAAATTTAATAAAACAGCTCAGGTACTAACACACCAAGATAAATTCATCACAGGACATAACTCAGCAATGAAGACAATTGTGAAAAATCTGAAAAAGGCGGAAAACATAGCTCTCGAAAGTGTAGATAAAATAAATGCCATGGAAGGGAACATAACACTTTTCCAACACTTCTCCATCATCACGGAACACATTGACACAATTATACTACAATTAGACAACACTAGAGTTCGTTACAGGGCACTTATGCAAGGAATTTCGAATGCCTGCAATGGCAAGATCACAATTGACTTACTTTCAGTTCATGAGCTACTTGAGATAATTAGTCAAGGCATACATAAACATAAATTGAAGTCTTTATTCCGAAGTAGGGATTTCATGCAATAATATCCATATTTAGATGCAACACTAACACCAACGTCAGTAGTAGTTCATGTACCATTCATAACTGACGACCCGTTCACAGTATACCAAATACACCCCTTCCCTTCTAAGAATAATAACACTTTGGTCATCATCAACATCAACACAGACACCGAACTCATCATGGTCTCCAAGAGACGGAACACTGTCATTTTCGCAAGTGAATCAACGATTGAACGAAAGTGCCGCACATCCTTACATGCTGTTCACCTTTGTCCTGCGGACATTTTCACGTTTCAGCCTACTTATACAGTCCCTTGTGAAAAGGCTATCATCAGAAATCACGACATTCATAATCACTGCAACTTCACTTTTGCTCCAGATAAGCTTGTACACCATCAATGCATCGGACACACAGTTTTCTTTTTATTTCACTCATAACACATCAGTTTACATAGTCTGTCCAGATATACCACCATCTCATACTTCAGCATCAGGATCATTTTATATTACCAGACTACTGTGCGGTATTTACACCATCCATGTCCACTTTATCCACCATCAATCACTACGCCATCCTCAATCATACACACAAACATTTCCACCCACTACCTGATATGGACTTAAACATGAGCACAAGTATTAAGTTCACCTAAGTTTGAAACTATGCAACTGATCAATGAAACAATGAAGCCCTGGGAAGATTTGAGTTTGAGTATGTTCAACCTATATTATGTGTATCGCCCAGCACCTACTGTCTTTATAATCTTCTGTATTGTATATCCAGTACTGCTGTTCACAATGCACAGAATGCATGCAAGAATTGCAAACTTGGAGTCCGTATTTCGTGGGGGTAAAGTGCGAATTCAAGTTAACCACCCTGAATGAAGTGTACATATTTTGCATGTAGTATTAATTTTATTAAAAAAAAAAAAAAGAATGACACATGATATAGAAGTATACCAGTATCATTATATCTATATGAAATATTAATAGCTCTTACCATAATCTTAACATTGAACTTTTTTTTTTTTTTTTTTTTGCATATATGCATATGAGTGTTATTCATGCACATCTTACAATATGTCACACAATAACTAATTTAAGCATATTGCATTTGTTCAGTTATGTATACAACTTGTTTAAAATGTAATGTTACTGGATCATTACAATATCAACATTATTATATCTATACAATATTATAATCAATGTTATGTATTAATAGATTAGCATATGGCAGTGATGATTGCTGACAGAGGACCGCCAGCTGGCGTGACTGAGCGATGTCAGGACTCCATATTATAAATACAAATCATAATACATAGCATGATGGATAGATAGACAGATAGATAGACAGAGCACCAGACAAGGTGTGAGAATGGGAATTGAGCTTGCAACTCTTAAGTGAAGGAATGCTTGACGTGCACCGGAAGCAGTACATACACACAGACATACAGTGTTCTAGAAGCTTCCACAACAGTATAGCCCACGTGACACGACCCCTGCTAAACGAGAATGTAGGAATCAGAGATCAGAAAGGGACCAGCCATAGAACCGACAGGTAGTGGAGAGAGGAAAGAAGAAGAGGGGTCCGACGACACTTAGTAAAGTATGTCCCTGTGTAATACATACTCTGCTCAACTTAGACTTTCTTTGAAGATAATAAATCAAGATCCACTCCCTGAATTCATCTTTAACTCCTGCTCTTCGACTAGCACAATAACTTTAACAAAACTCAAGACTTACATATTACAAGACCAAAGAGTTACATCGGCTATCCCCCCCCCCCCATGTTTGCTGGAAGCAGCCTAGGTATATAGACAGATAGATAGAAGTTTCCAAGAGTTAATGCTATAGAGACATGATTTGGTCAACGTGATGCGTGAAATGATTGAAGATACATTTCATGCGTGTGTAAAGATTAGATGTTATAAATTCCGGTACATAATTATATTCCAGACTCAGTTCTAATGCCTGACTGTTTTGCAAAAGGAAGGTGCTGCCTACTTCTTCTTTCACTTTACCATTCTTGTTCTGTGTCTGTCCTCCTCTCTGCCTATTTCTCCTATCTTTCATATCACTTTTTATTACTCTTCTTTCCTTTTCAGGCGGCTTTACACTGAGTGGCACGCTTAATGGTTTCCTGCACGCCAGGAAACCATTTATAACACTTGGTAGTAACCATATAGCCAATCCATACGTAATTTACATGATTATTTTGGTTATTGCAACGTACTCTCCCATTGTTATGTAAATCCTTCTAACACTGCCATACTCTGCATAAGTAACGCACATATGGTTATTAACCACCCATTACAAAAAAAAATAAATAAATAAATAAATCGCGAAGGAAAAAGTGTTAGGCTAGGAGCATCTTTAACCCACTGGAGATTATTCGTTATCTGAATGACTATACTCATTTCACTTCAAGATGGCGAGTATTTTCCGGTCCTGATGTGTTGGACGATGATGCTTGAATTTCTCGATATTAACAAGGGTATTGAGTGGATATTGTGAATGTTTGTATTCGTTTGAATATTGCCCAGAGACTCGTATTCTCGACATCTCTTCTTCACCGATTTATTTTTGAGTACGGCTGTCTAATATCCCTTTGTACCTTATTTACGCAGAGTATAGTGATATTGGAATCATTTAAGTACCACAGAAGGGGACGGCAAGGTGTAATAAGCTAAATAAATCGGTTAGGAAGAGGCATTTGGGAGGGTGTATGAAGTACCGGAAAATTCACTGGATAAAGTATTAATTTTGTGTATAAATCCCGTTGCATGTAACAAATCATGGACACTGAAAGTGTTTGGACTTATATGAAGATTGTATGTAAGGGGTAGTTTAGATATTGGAGTTAGAGATGCTGGTAGTGGTGATGGTGAGAGTGACAGGGGGCTGGGTTGATGGAGGAACTTTCTGCCTGTCTGTCTGTCTGTCTCCATCTATCCATCTATCTACCTATCTATCTGTCTATCTGTCTAGCTATCTATGTCTACCTATCTCTGTCTACCTCTCTTTGTCTACTTCCTCTCTCTATCTATCTATCTTTCTATCCATTTGTCTATCTATCAATCTCTTTATTTATCTGTCTATCTGTCTGTCTTTGTCTGTTTATCTATCTATCTATCTATCTATCTATATATCTATCTATCAGAGAGGGATGGCCAAATTGTACAACGGTCTATGTCTAATGTTCATAACTACAGAAAGTCCATCATAATTTTTGGCCAAGAAATAATGAGCTCATAACAACGAACATCCTCATCTGTAACGTGATCGGGAAATGCCGCAGATAAAATTCTGATACGGATTTCTGGCGATTTCTTGTCTTTGTATATCATTCTCTGTAGACGAATTACCAGCACTACTGTTATGGTTTCTCTCGCTACTGGGAACACTGCAAGATAGAAGGTAGCCTATTGTCTTAATTCTTGGACTCTTGGGATCTCTCTCGATTGAAGAAAATGGGGTGTTAGAGAGAGAGAGAGAGAGAGAGAGAGAGAGAGAGAGAGAGAGAGAGAGAGCGGAGGACTGCACGGATTGAGAAGCTGAAAGCGGATATGAACAGTGAATGAATATATATATATGTTTGGACTGACAAGGGAGCTAGAGGAAGCGAGAGAGGGAGAGGGACTGAAATAGAGCGGACGACGAGGATAAAGGGAGACTTGGGAGTAACATGAAACGGAAGAGGGGAGAGAACGGAACAGTAGAGACAGAAGTTTGCTGAATATTTCACCTCTACGTCTCACTTCCCTCTGCTGCCCAATATTCCTGAGCTATAGAGAGGCTTGTTATGCTTATCCTACCACAGAATCTTCTTTTACAAAAATTCTCCTAATATTTCACGTCTGGAAAATCTGTGTGGGTGGCAGAAACAGATGAGAGCATGTATTCTTTATGTTCTCTAATGGTTCAGTCTACATAGAGCCAATCTGCAGAGAGTTTGGGTTCCGTGCAGCCCGAAATGTTAGAGTGTAAAGAGTTAAGCTCTCACCTACGTCTCTCTACACGCAGTCCCCCCCAAAACCAAGCCCGTTGTAGTCGTGGGGGGGCTCGGGGGTCTGGGGCTGGGACCTGATGGTGGGGGTGGTTTCCCTATGCCCTTCTTCCCCCCTATACCCTGCTTCCTCCTATACCCTGCTTCCCCCACCCTTGGGTCCCAGTCCTTGGCCCTACTAATTTTGCTTGGTCCTTTTTCTTCTCTTTTCTTCTTTTATTTTCTTTCTTCTCACCTTCCTAAGGTGTGAGAGCCGTGCTGATGGGATGCAAGGGTGTCTCTTTTATGTCAGTCGCAAACGGCCTCAGGGAACCATGGGTACGGTAGCCCTTGTTTCTTTCACCCTTACTCTTGACTCGGGCTCTCAGGAGTGGACTAGTTAATTCCCGCTTGAATAATTAGGCTCACCATGGCCAACAATGAAACTATAAAAAAAAACCCAAGGAGCAACGGGAGATGCTCCTCCAAAACCTTCTCCCGGTCAGGCGGATCCCCCTCCCCCTACTTTTCCGCCTCTTTCTTCCTCTTCCTATCCTTCTGTTTCTTCTTCTCCCCCCCCTCTCCTTCCCCCTCCCCTCTTTCCAAACCCTCCAACAATAACATCAATTTTTGGTCGCCAGACATGGCCAAAATTTTTCAACATTGAACCCACAACAAATGACCTCACCCTCCATCTCTCTCTCCTTCAACAAATAGGTCCCGACGTCACTTTCACATCACGACCAAATGGAGACCGCCTCTTGACCGTTAAAACTGCTGCACAGGCTGAGAAGGTGAGGTCGCTCACCGATCCCTCTGGCCATCCCATCTCAGCAACTCCAGATCTCCAATTAAACTCTAGTACTGGAACTGTTCTCATTCCCTCATACATAACAATTGGAGATCGTAACTTCTCAGAATGTTCCGCAGACATCCAAGCAATCTTGTCTGCACAACAACTACCAGTAATATCTGTTCAGTGCTACACACTTCCCCCCCAGGGGCGCCGCAAGTACTCCGCCAACATTGCCAAAATAATCTTTAAAGACCGCGATTTACCTGCCTCTCTCATCATTGGTGGTACACGACTTGCAGTCAAAGAATATACGCCTCGTCCTCGACAGTGCTCTTCTTGTTGGCGCTACGGCCACCCAGCTAAATACTGCAGGTCAGAGGCAATGTGCCCAACCTGCGCCCAACCCGGCCACACCTCCTTAGCCTGCGTAGCACAGAACCAAGTCTGCCCGAACTGCCAAGGTTCTCATGCTGCCTCGTCCCGGAACTGTCCAGAATACATTTTTGAATCGGAAGTCGCAAGGATTCGCTGGAAAGAAGGTCTCTCCCTCCGTGCAGCCCATCAACGTGCCCGTGATTTAGGATTCTCCTCCCGTGTTACCTATGCTCGAGTGGCCCGGCCTATTTCCACTACCTCTGCCACCTCTCAGTCCTACCATACTACAACCACGACACACTCTAACTGCTTTTCTACCATCACCTTATCTGACACACCTGTCCCCTTGGTATCGCCAGCCACCAGCTCCTCTACTATCTCAACCTCTTTTCCTGTCCCTACTCATACCTCCTCTTCACCTACCCCTCTGACTGTCACTATTGTCTCCTCTCCATCTGTCTCTACTCTCCCCTCTTCCACCTCCCCTTCTCCCTCCTCTTGTTCTGCCTCCTACTCTCAGGCCCCTTCAGTTTCTGTTTCCAACTCTTTCTCTGTCCTAGACTCTTCCACTCCTACCTCCTCCTTGTCACTTCCGTTGTCCACTCCCCTCTCTTCCCCCCATCGCCCTTCCAGTTCTGCTGCTCCACCCCGCTCATCCTCTTCCCAACACCAACAGTTACTTCCTCTGCCACAGCGTGATGCCCGCCGTCTGCCTGCCTCTGGCAAACGTGGGCTGCCTCCCACCACATCGGATACCAAGGGTACCACAAAACCCACACACTCTCCCCCAACTCGTAAAATGCGAATTACTCGTCCTTCGCCCTCCGTGACACCAACAACAAAGATCCCTGTCTCAACCCAACGATCAGCTAGTTCCAACCCTATCCGGACTCCTCAAACCACTCCACAACCAGTTCCAGCTCCCCTGTCAACACCACAGATGACACAATCAACAGGTGCCGAGAGTGAAACTCTCTCAGATATTATGGAATACTTAGCAACTCCTTTACAAGAACCACTGAGTCCCCCAAAAATACGTCATACAGCAGAAGTCCATTCAGCTCCTTCCGATCTTCCTCCCACTCCCATCCCTCCTTCCCCTTCTGCCCCTCTTTCATGTTCTAATCCCTCTCCTTTATCCCTCCCTATGCCAACAGGCTATAGCGACCATCCTACTCATTCACTTCTTCCACACTCTGCTCCTATTCCTACCATTGAACCAACCCGGTGATGTGTGATACCCGTTCAACATAAATTCGTTTTTTATTATATTTTATTCTTTGTAAATTTTTGGTAACCTTTTACTTTTCTTTGATTTTACTTTTAGTTCTTTTATTTTACTTTTTAGTGTTATACAATTTTAATATGTCTCTTTTACAGTGGAACATGCGAAGTTTCATGGCCCACCGTAATGATCTACGTTATCTACTTTCAATTCACCATCCTTCAACAGTCTGTTTACAAGAACTCCGTTTGTCTTCCCCACCAGTACCCATACCTGACTATTGTTTCTTGTTTTCTCCTGCTTCTCTTCCTGTTTCCGCCATTTTAGTTCATAACACAGTCCCATTAGAACATCTGTCGCTTCACACCACTGTTCCATGTCATTTTGTTCGTGTTTTTCTCGAACAATGGATTACGATAGTGTCTGTATATTTCTCTCCCTCCCAACCTATTGATTTCCCAGCTTTAACCCTTTTATTATCACAATTACCCACTCCAATTTTATTAATGGGAGATTTTAACTGTCGCCACGCTTTGTGGGGCGATGATGTTACAAATTTGCGTGGCCGCCACCTTGAATCTTTTATTTTTAATAACGATTTATCCATACTGAATACGGGAACTTATACACATTTTGACTCTAGAACTCACACTTTTTCCTGTCTTGATCTCTCCCTATGCTCCCCTTCTCTTTCCCTAGATTTCCATTGGTCTGTTCTTTCAGACGTTTTATATAGCGACCACTTTCCTATCAAACTTACTCTTACCACATATCGTCCTGTACTCAGACCCCCTCGATGGTGTTTCCCGAAAGCTGACTGGCCGTCATTTACTTCTCTGACTGTTCCTACTGTACCTCCTTCTTCATTCTCTACTATTTTAGATATGCTCACTTATTTTAATGAATTAATTCTTAGTGCAACTTTGACCGCGATCCCTAGGTCGTCCCGTCCTTTTACTTCTAAGTGTGTCCCTTGGTGGGATTCAGACTGTACTGTAGCACTCTCTGTTAAACGTGCACGTTGGAAGAGTTACCTACGCAAACGCAACACTGCGGATGAACAGAATGCATTTCTGCTGTTTAAAAAGGCCCGTGCCTGTCTTCGAAAGATTGTTAAACAGGCTAAACGCCGTAACTGGAGGTCATACGTTTCCACCATTACTACCAATACACCCATTGCATCCGTCTGGAAACGTATACGCAAAATAGCGGGTAAGCATCTTCCTATGCCCTCCCCTGTCCTACACTTAGATGGAGAGTCAGTAGCAGATGCTCATCTAGTTGCTAATGGCTTAGGTCGTCACTTCAGTAATGTTAGTAGCGGCTCTCATCTCTCACCTGAATTTCATACCCTTAAAGCTGCTACTGAATGTACGCCTGTTGTCTTCAAGCTGTCGTCTAGTCAGTCATATAACGCGCCATTCACACTCCATGAATTGACCTCTGCCCTTCGTCTGTGTAAGAACACTTGCGAGGGTCCTGATGGCATACACTATAATATGCTCCATCACCTTTCCCCTCAGGCCATGGCCTTATTAATAACTATTTATAATCGTATCTGGACAGAGGGTGTTCTTCCCCCCTCATTTCGTGATGCTGTCATTCTCCCATTTCTTAAACCGGGAAAGCAAGGCCATGTCCCTCAAGATTATCGCCCCATTGCTCTTACTAGCTGTCTTTGCAAATTGTTTGAGCGTATGATAAATCATCGCCTTATGTGGCTTCTAGAATCCAAGCAACTTTTGTCTTCTTCACAATTTGGTTTTCGAAAAGCTCGCGGCACCTTAACTCCCCTCCTAAATCTTGAGACTTATATCCGTTCAGCCTTTGCCACTCAACAATCTGTTATCGCAGTGTTCTTTGACCTTGAGAAAGCTTATGACACAGCCTGGCGCTACCATATTTTAAGCACAGTTCGCTCTTGTGGTATTGATGGTAACCTTGCTGTCTTTTTAAAGAATTTTCTATCAACTCGTTTCTTTAGAGTCCGTGTTCAACATACCTATTCAGACTCATTTCCACAATACGAAGGTGTTCCCCAAGGCAGTGTTCTTAGCACTACTCTATTTTTAGTAGCAATTAATGGGATTGTTTCTTGTCTCCCAGTTGGTGTCCGTTCTTCTTTATATGTTGATGATTTTGCAATATATGCCTCAAATCCTGACATCTCTGCCCTTGGTGCTCTTATTCAACGTGCAGTTTCCGCTGCCTCAGAATGGGCCACTTCTCATGGCTTTCGGTTCTCTCCTCTTAAGTCTCATGCTATTACTTTTAATCGTTCTCATCATATTCCTCAACCACCTCTTTTTCTTTATGGCTCTCCTCTCCCGTACAAAACCTCCGCTTCCTTTCTTGGCCTTCTTTTCGATTCCCGTCTTACTTGGAAGGATCATATTACCTCCTTGAAAACCTCAGCCTTGCAACGCCTCCGTCTCTTGCAAACTTTGTCTCATGTGTCGTGGGGTGCTGATCGAGCTACTCTCCTTCGCCTCCATATTGTTCTCGTTCTCTCCAAACTTGACTTTGCTTGCCAAGTCTATTCTTCTGCTTCAGACACCGTCCTCCAACAACTTGATTCTGTACATCATTACGGTTTGCGTCTGGCTCTTGGTGCCTTTAAGTCCTCCCCAGTTGAGAGTCTGTATGCTGAATCTGGAGTTCCATCACTCTTCCGTCGTCGCGCTCTTCTTTCTCTTCGTACCTATGCTAAGTTGCACTGTTTTCCTCGTACCCCTTCTCTACTTCCTCCCAGTCCTGACCCAGGCATATTTTCCACTCCTAGGACCAAGCCACCATTTGCAGTTCGAACCCGTACTCTTCTCTCGCGCTCCTCTCTTACTGTTAGTAATGTTTTTCCTTTCCGCACTTGTCTTTTTCCTCCATGGTTACTTCCTCAACCCCACATTTGTTCTTCCATTTTCCCTTATTCCAAGTCCAATTCTCCTCCTTTCATTCTTCGTTCTCGGTTTTCAGACCATCTCTCCCAACATTCCTCTGCAGTCCCTATATACACTGATGGTTCAAAAACTCCTGCTGGCGTTGGATTTGCGATACTCTTTCCTGACACTCATTATCATTTTAGCCTTCCTACCTATGCAAGTGTTCTAACAGCAGAATTATATGCCCTCTTGTTTGCGTTGCGGTATATTTGTCATGCCTCTTCTTCCTCATTTGTGATATTCTCTGATTCATATAGTGCTCTATCCCTTCTTCAGTCACCTTCGGCTTCTCACCCTCTGGTTCTTCGTATCTTGGAATGGTTGTTCCGTATCTCCTCCCGTCGTAAAACAGTCCAGTTCTGTTGGGTCCCAGGACATGTGGGCATCGCAGGCAATGAACGTGCTGATCAGTTGGCTCGCATGGCAGTTAGCAGGGATGTCTCTCCTTCCTTCCTCATTCCAGTCTCTGACCTTCTTCCTGCTCTGTCATCCTTCCTTCAGCACCGGTGGCAGTCTTGTTGGGACTCTATCACTAATAACAAACTACGTGTTGTTAAACCGTTTATTTCTCATTGGTTGACCCCTTGCCACCGTAATAGAAGGTGGGAGACGGCTTTAGCTCGCCTCAGAATCGGTCATACACGACTTACCCACTCTTATTTGATGTCTGGTGATCGCCCTCCCCTTTGTACTCGTTGCAATACCATTCTTTCTGTACGCCATATTTTCCTTGATTGTCCACTTTACACACTACAGCGACGTATTGCATTTCCATTTTTGTCTCACCTCCAACGTCCCCCCCTTCTTGCAGACTTTCTCCGAGAGTCATCGTATTTTTCCATCCATAATATCATGTCCTTCCTTTCCTCTATTGGTCTTCTTTCCGACATCTAATTCCGTTCCTTTTTTCAATAGCCCCATCTGTGATATGATATACTCCTTCCATTGACCTATTTCTTCTGGCCCACCCAACGTACACAACTTGTAGCCGATGATCCGGCTTTGTGCTGGATTTTGGCACTAGGTTCTTATTGTTCTTCTCCTTCTCTACACGCAGTATTTACACTTCTCGCAGTGGATCCTTTATGTACTCCACGTTTCCCACTTCCCTCTGCTGGCTAATATTCCCGAGCTGAGGCAAGATTGGCATGTTTCTGTACCCTCAGGTCATACTCTTATTAGGTTAGCCAGATTTTTCACCTCTTACACATCTCACATTCCTCTGTTGACTTGTATTCCTAAGCACAGAGACGCTTCGTATCTTTCTCAGCACTTAATCCCTTACAAAATGATCTAATCTCAGTCCATATGTGATTCTCTTACAAATTATCGCCTAATATTTCATATCCTCTACCCTCTACTTCCTTCTGTTGGCTAATATGCCTAAGCTGAGGGGAGTGGAATAATTCTTCTTCTACTTATACTAAACCTTCACTAAAATGTCACCTCCTCTACCTCTCACTCTCCTCTGCTGGCTAATATCCCTAAGCAGAGAGAGGCTTGACACGTTTCTTTGCCCCTATGTGATTTTCTTTTCTGTGATACGTCAGGGAGGAAAATGACGGACATGCCAGAAGTATGAAACAGACGCTGTGTAGTAAGTAGCTAGATGAAATTTTTGCCTTCGCCTGTAAGTAAAAAAGAACATGAGAACAGGAAAACAGTATGAACCGTAGCCGAAAATGACCGCTTGAAAATTTGATCAACTGGGCCAGCAAAACAGCGCCTTTTTTTTTCGTCTTCTTCTTTTTTTTAGCGACCAGCAGGGAGGGCGAAATCAGCTGGGTGGATTGGTGATGATTTACGCGTTAATAATATAATTATTATTATTATTATTATTAATTATAATGAAAATAACGAATATAATAGTCATTATCATTATCAACATCATCATCATCATTTATTTATGCAGTGTATGGCGATGTTGGGAGGATTTATGTAACACAGGACAGTAATGTGTAATCAACAAAATAAATCGCTGAGGAAAAGGTGTTAAGGGGCTTCATTACCTGACGAGAATACCTGCCCAAGTATCCATTTGCTTATAGGGTTAGCATCCATCGTAATGAATAGCTTCCTTGGGTTTCAAGAATTTATTTTGCTTGTCACTCGTTGAAGAATAACTAAAGGTAGCACTATATCAAGTGAGTAGATGGTGGTAGGATGAAGGGACTTATTACTAAGAAAAACATTGTGAGTTGCGGAAGTGACATAATAACTGAAGGTAGCACTAAATCAAGTGAGTGGACGGTGGTGAAATGAAGAGATTAATTACTAGGAAAAACATGTGGTTTGCGGAAGTGACATAGCTTCCTGGGGTTCAATGATTTATTTGACTTGTCACTCGATGAAGAATAACTAAAGATAGCACTGCATCAAGTGAGTGGATGGTGGTGAGTTGAGGGGATTAATTACTGAGGAAAACATGTGGTTTCCAGAAATGACATACATGCTTTATTAATATTTTGTCAGGGCAGCTCGGCCCACGCTGTTTGCTCTCTCCAATTAACGCTGCACTCGACATAACTCCGGCTATGTCAACACGCCTCACAAATTTGCCCAACCCAGAGCAGAGTCGTACTCGTGGATCTGTGATACCCCTCCCCCCCCACCTTTTCTTCTTTCTTTTGCTTCATTTGTGCCGAAAATTTTGCATGGGATATAATTTCATTATCAGCTTCTCTTGAAAATAAATGCATAGATGTGAATTTCCTTCCGTTTTTTATTCTCGCTACCGTGTGTTTCAAACGTTATACAAAAAAGAAAAAAGAAAAAACAGATAAGTTGAGTTTATCCCACACTACACAGTACAAAATGACTAAATTCTGTTTATCTGTCTATAGCCAGACGCCATAATCCCGTTAGGCTTGACCGTTTGTCTTTGAGTTAGTTGTTTTACGGGGAGGGGTACTAACCCTCCGCCAACCCACTTGTTGACGCTTAGGGAACACGTATGGGTTAGTTATACGGTTACCACCCAGCGTTGTAAATGGTTTCCTGGCTTACAGGAAACCATTATGCTTGTCACTCAATGTAAAGCCACCTGAAAAGGAAAGAAGAGTAATAAAAGTGACAGGAAAGATGGAAGAAGTAGGAAAAGAGGAGGGCAGACGCAGAAAAAGAATGACAAAAGTGCAGAAAGAGGTAGGCAGCACTACTACCACAAAATGTTTGGTGGTTATTGAGGAACTGCTTACGGTCTTGTTATTAGTGTAGGTGTTTTGATATTGTGGATTAAAAAGAAATGATATGCCTGAATCTTCAGTAATAATAAGATATAGTTAAAGATGAAGTTATGAAAAAGTAGTAGAAGAGACATCTACATAGAGAGATTGTTGCTTTATAAATTCCCCAGTCACCTTATTTTTACATTTTATGTACGAGGAGAATCTGCAGTCTTCAACTGCACTTCCTCTTCTGCTGCTAATATTCTTTTCAAACTCTTTACAACTGATGGTCTTTCTCTTGTTTAATTCATAGACCAACCGACCAGAAACATTTGGGGATTAGGTAATTTCTGTCATATCTCCCTTATGGTTTTCTGTTTAGAATAGAGAGAGAGAAAAAAAAGAATTATTGTATGGTTACGCGCGCAAAGGTGGATGTGCTTATTGAGATCGGTGTTAAATCAAAAGATGATTGAAAAAAAAAATAATGATTCCTAGGAACCCAGCACTATTACCCATAATTTCGAGGTTTATAAAGCGCGCACACACACACACACACACACACACACACACACACACACACACACACACACACACACACACACACACACACGAGAGTCCAATTCTGTCCTCTTTGATGGCGGGCAGCTAATAAAACAACGTTCCTGGCAATTATTAAAATTTCAATAAAGAGCCAACTTTGGGCATTACTTCCGTGTTGATGGGAAAAATAAAAAGTTGGCTACAGCAGACTCAGTCGCCAATACGTAGCCTACAGCCTGTTACATATGTTAGCTTACTGATCCACTGCACTGCCTTTACACTTAGGTCAGTGTAGGTTAATTATCTGACGCATAAAATCAAAGAGAAGCATCTATGGGGGAAAGAATTTTATCAGAGAGAGAGAGAGAGAGAGAGATTCTGTGTCCTATCCCCAGGAAAATAGCTGGGTGTAATATTACTTTCTCCTCAGCTTAAGAATGTTAGCCAGATGAGGAAAGTGAGAAGTTGAGGAGGTGAAATATCAGGCGAATTTTTGCAACCGACTGTGCATCACGGAGGAGGTGGGAAGGGGAAGGGGGAGGGGGGAGGGGGAGCTGGGAAGGGGAAAGGGGTAAGGGAGAGGGGGGGGTACTGTTTGGTGTTTATTCGCCTGTAGCTTAACGATATAATTATGTTCTGGCCAGATGAACTAAGGGTATGAGTTATGAATGAATTGCTGTGATAAAAGGATGGTTGGGATGGGGTAGAAATAAATGAGAGAGAGAGAGAGAGAGAGAGAGGGAGAGAGAGAGAGGGTGATGGTGAGAGTGAGGGTGCGGGTGAGGGTGAAAGTGTGAGAGAGTGAGAGAGAGAAATTTCTAGGTATTCCAGCAATTGAGAAAGGATGGTTTAGGGGAGATCATTTCTAAAGGCCACTGACTGCTTAGATTTCAATCAAACAACTAGTTTTATCCATCCATCCATCCATCCAGCTATTCATCCATCCAACCATCCATCCATCCATCCAACCATCCATCCATTCATCCAATTTTAAATTCTAGTTTTAGTTTGGATAAATTACCCAAATGTTATTAACCTCAGGGAAGGAGTTTAAGCCCAAGTGAGAAGGGAGGAGGAAGGGAATTGGAAAACAGGGTGATTTAAAAGCAATGGAATACAGTATTAAATAAAATGAGATCTAATGGAAGGAGAGAGTATGGGATATGTTAAAGAAGAGAGGAAGAAATCAGGGGAGAAGGGAAGAGAGATAGATAGATAGATAGATTGGTTGACAGACGCGTACATAGTGGTAGATAGATGAATGGAGAGAGAGAGAGAGAGAGAGAGAGAGAGAGAGAGAGAGAGAGAGAGCGGAGGACTGCACGGATTGAGAAGCAGAAAGGAGGATATGAATGGTGAATGAATATATATAGGTTTGGACTGATGGACTGAGAAGGGAGCTAGAGAAAGCGAGAGAGAGAGAGAGGGGCTGAAACAGAGGGACGACGAGGATAAGGGAAACTTGAAGGAACATGAAAGGGAAAAGGGGAGAGAGAGAAACAATAGGGAGAAAAGTTTACTTAATATTTCACCTCTGTGTCTCACTTCCCTCTGCTGCCTAATATTCCTGAGCTATAGAGAGGCTTGTGTTTATCTACCCACAGAATCTTCTTTTATGGTAATGCGCCTTGTATTTCACGTATGGAAATTTTGGGTGGATGACAAACACAGGTTAGAGCTTTAGTTCTCTACGTTCTGTAACGTTTCGTTTACATTGAGCCAATCTGCAGAGAGTTTAGGTTCCGTGCAGCCAGAAATGTTAGGGAAAGTAAAGAGTTAAAGCTCTTGCCTTTGTCTCTCCATGTAATATTATCACCTCTCGCAGTGGATCCTTTACATATTCCACGTTTCCCACTTCCCTCTGCTGGCTAACATTCCCGAGCTGGACGAAGTCTGGCATGTTTCTATACCCTCAGATGACTTTCTTATGAAGTTAGCTAGATTTTTCACCTCTTGTACTTCATACCTTCCTCTGTTGGCTTATATTCCCAAGCACAGAGACGTTCCGTATCTTTCTCAGCCCATAGTGTCTTACAAAATTATCTAATCTCAATCCATAAGTGATTCTCTTACCAAATGATCTAATATTTCACTTCCTCTACTCTCTACTCCCTCCTGCTGGCTAATATTCCTAGGCTAAGAGGAGTGGAATGATACTTTTTTCCATTAGTACAAAAGCTTCCCTACTATTTCACCTCCTCTACCTCTCACTCTCCTCTGTTGGCTAACATCTCTAAGCCGAGAGAGGCTTGGCATGCTTCTCTGCTCCTATGTGATTTTCCTTCCAGTGATACGTCAGGGAGGAAAATGACGGACATTCCCAAAGTGTGTGAAATAGACGCAGTGGAGTAGCTAGAAGAAATTTTTGCCCCCGACTGTAAATAAAAAAGGGCATGAGAACACGGAACCAACATGAACAGCAGTAGAAAATTATCACTTCAAAATTTTATCAATCCGGCCAGCAAAACAGCGCCAAATTGCTGTTTTTTCCTTTTAGCGACTAGCAGGGAGGGGGAAATCAGCTGGGTGGAAAGGTGACAATTTACGCATTAATACTACTACTACTACTACTACTAATAATAATAATAATAATAATAATAATAATAATAATGGCGATGATGATAAAAACATCACGAAATACGGTATAGGACGAGTTGCCGAATGTTACCATCCTGTTTTGCATTTTATTGATAGTATTAATAATTTTTCATTCATTCATTGCCAGACGCCATGTATCCCAAACAGGATGGCCAAGGGCTTAGAGTTAATTGTTTTACAGGGAGGGTCACTAATCCTCCACCAACCCCACTTGACACGTAGGGAGAACGTTATGCCAACAGCATCTGGTGTTCCCAGGCGGTCACCCATCCAAGTATTAATAATAATAATAATAATAATAATAATGGGGTCATCATTATCATTATCATCATCATTTATTTATGCAGAGTATGGCGATGTTGGGAGGATTTATGTAACACAGGACAGTAAAGTGTAGTCAGCAAAATAAATCGCTTAGGAGAAGGTGTTAGGATGCTTCCTTACCTGACGAGAATACGTGCCCAGGTGTCCATTTGCATATACGGTTATCATCCATCGAAATGAATAGCTTCCTGGGGTTTACGAATTTATCTGGCTGGTCACTCGTTGAAGAAGAACTGACGGTAGCACTACATCAAGTGAATGGATGATAGTGGGGTGAAGGAATTAATTACTAAAAAAACATGTGGTCTGCGGGAATGACATCTATGCTTTATTAATATTTCATCAGGGCAATCCGGGCCAGGCTGTTTGCTCTCTCCAATGCACTCGTCATAACTCCAGCTGTGTCAACACGACGTATAAATTTGCCCAACACAGAGTACAGTCATTTTCGTAGATTTGTAATACCCCCCCCCCAAACTTTTGTTTTTCATCTTTTGCTTCATTTGTGTCGAGAAATTCATGGGATATAATTTCAGCTTCAGTTTCTCTTGGAAGTAAATGCATGATGTGAATTTCCTTCCGTTTTTTGTTCTCCTTACCGTGTGTTTGCAAATTCTGTTCAAACACCAAGAAGTCGAATTTATCCTACACTACACAGTACAAAAGCTGCAAAAATTCTGTTCATCTATCTATAATCAGACCCAATAATCACGTAAGGGATGGCTGTTTGAGTTAGTTGTTTTACGGGGAGGGGCACCAACCCTCCGCCAACCCACTTGTTGACACGCAGGGAACACGTACGGGTTAGTTTATGGTTACCATCCAGCGCTGAAAGTGGAATCCTGGCTTACAGGAAACAATTAGGCTTGCCACTCAGTGTAAAGTCATCTGAAAAGGAAAGAAGTGTAACAAAAGTGACAGGAAAAATGGAAGAAGTAGGAAAAGAGGAGGGCAGACACAGAAAAAGAATGACCAAGATGAAGGAAGAGGTAGGCAGCACTACCACCACATTCTTGGTGATTATTGAGGAGCTGTTTACGTTCTTGTTATTAACGTAGGTGCTTTGAAACTGTGGGGAAAAAAATAATATTCCTGATTCTCCAACAATAGTAAGATAAAGTTACAGATGAAGGCTATGAAGTCGTAGAAGAGACACCTACGTAGAGAGACTGTTGCTTTATAAATGTTCATGTGACTTTATTTTTAAATTTTCTATACGAGGATGAGCTGCAGTCTTCAACTGCACTTTCTCTTCTGCTGCTAATATTCTTTTCATACTCTTCACAACTGATGGCATTTCTCCTTTTTAATTCATAGTCCAACCCACAGGAAACATTTACGGATTAGGTAATTTCCCTCATATTTACTTTAAGGTTTTCTGTTTAGACTTAAAAAAATAAAAATTATTGTATAGTCAGACAGTTAAGCGCGTAAAGGCGGTTGTACTTGCTGAGATTTATGTTAAATTATAATAGAATTGGAAAAAAAATGATTCATAGGAAGCCAGCACTATTAGTTAAAATTTCGATTCTTACACTCACACACACACACACACACACACACACACACACACACACACACACACACACACACACACACACACATTAGAGTCCAATTCCATCCTCTTTGATATCTGGCAGCTAATAAAACAACGTTCCTGCCAACTATTAAAACGTCAATAAAGAGCCAACTCTGGGCATTACTTCCGTGTTGATGGGAAAAATGCAACGTTGGCAACAGCAGACTCACTGGCCATATTGTAGCCTACAGCCTGTTACAAAAGTTAGCTTACTGATCCACTGCATTTCCTTTAACTTAGGGCATGGTAGGTCACTTTTCTGACGCAAAAAATCACAGAGAAGCATCTATGAGGGGAAGAATTTAGCAGAGAAAGAGAGAGAGAGAGAGAGAGATTCTGGGTCCTAAGGAGTATATCCAGCAATATATTTGAGTGTGGCAGGTGGTGGCGACCATCATCCACTCACTTGATGTAGTGCTGCCTACTTCTCCCTTAGCCTTTATCAATCTTTTTCTGTGCCTGCCCTCCTCTCTTCCTATTTCTCCCATCTTTCCTGTCACTTCTTATTGCTTTTCTTTCCTTTACAGGTGGTTTTACATTGAGTGACAAGCCAAATGGCTTCCTGTAAGCCAAGAAACCATTTACAACGCTGGGTGGTAACCATATAACCAAACCATACCTGCTCCCTACGTGTCAACAAGTGGGTTGGTGGAGGGTTGGTGCCCCTTCCTATAAAACATATAACTCAAAGTCAGATGGCCACCCCTTACGGGATTGTGGCGTCTGGCAATAGACAGATAGATAGATAGTAATATTCTAACCAGCTCAGGAATATTTGCCAGAAGAGGAAAGTGAGAAGCAGAGGAGATGAAATATCAGGCGAATTTTTGCAGCCGACTGTGCATTACTGGGGGGAAGGTGGGAGCGTGGGGAGTGGGGATGGGGAGGGTGAGGGGGAAGGAGAGAGGGGAAGGAGAGAGGGGGAGAGGGGAGGGGGGAGGGGGTTACTGTTTAGTGTTCGTTCACCTGTTGATTAACGACATATGTTCGGACCAGATGAGCTAACGATATGAGTTATGGATGAACTCCTGTGATGAGAGGATGGTTGGCATGGGATAGAGATGAATGATATATATATATATATATATATATATATATATATATATATATATATATATATATATATATATATATATATACATAGAGAGAGAGAGAGAGAGAGAGAGAGAGAAATCCTAAGCCCCCTTACACACACACACACACACACAGTTGCCTCTGCCTGGTTTGGTCCAAGTCGGATTCAAGCCGTTTTAACTGATCTTGTCCCGTTATTTAGATATTTGACGTATTGTACTCAGAATCAATTATCTTTATCCTTGGCTAACCCTCCACCCTTCCACGTACTTTGGTCCAAATAATATGAAAGCTTTGAGTTTTTGAGTTGAAATATTGGCACTTAATTCCGACACTGACGACTGACTAATTATCCTCAAAATGTTAGCTTCCTCCTTGTCATACTCTCAATCCGTCTACCAGGTATGATCTTAATAGGATAAAAACTGCTAAAGTTGACCCTGCCTTGTGACCCTGACCTTTGACCCCTGGGAAAACCCTCAACCTCTCCATGCGCGCGGGTGTAGTGAAGTTCTATCTATTTATTGCCAGACGCCTCAATCCCGGTTGGAGTGGCCACAAACAAATCGCCTCCACGTCGTCCTGTCACCCGCCATTTCACTGCCTTGCTCCCAACTCACACACCCCTCTCTCACATACCTCTCCACCCCATCCCTCCATCTCATCCTCGGCCTCCCCTCCCTCTTCCCCCCTCCACCTCACTCACATACATTCTCTTCGTCAGTCTTTCACCCTCCATCCTCTCCACATGGCCAAACCACCTCAGTGTGTTCCTCATAACACTTCCTATCACATCCACATCCACACCACAACGCTCCTTTATATCCTCATTCGTCAGCCTGTCTCTCCATGTGACTCCACAGGCTCCTCTTAAATAACTCATTTCCACTGCTCTCACTCTTGACTTGTGTCCTTCCAACAACGTCCAAGCTTCATTTCCATACGTTACAGTTGGTATCACAATACTGCCACGTAGTAACTTCTTCACTTCCATGCTCACTTCCCTGTTTCTTATCACTGCTTTCAAAGAACCAGCAACCTTTCTTCCCTGCTGTACCCTTTCAAGCATTTCACCCTCCAAACCTTCATCCTTACTCATCACACTACCCAAGTACTTAAATGTACTCACATTTTCCAATTCCTCACCATCCAACCTCGCTATACATTCACTGACTTCACTTCTCTCAAAGACCATCACTTTATTCTTCCCTACATTCACCTTTAGATTCCGTTTCTTGCACACTCTCCCAAACTCATCCACCAAGCCTTGCAGCTCCCCTTCGTCTTCACTCAACAACACAGTATCATCTGCAAACAACAGTACAGGGAGTTTCCAAACACTATCCTCTCTCACCAGGGCCACTCCAACATCCACTACCGTATCTTGTACCTCTTTTATTACCCCATCCATGAACAGATTGAACAACCATGGAAACATGACACATCCCTGCTTCAACCCAACCTCCAAAGAGAAATATTCACTTAGTTCACCATCCACACGCACTGCAGCCTTAGCTCCATCATACATACTCTTCACAGCATTCAACAACTTTCCATCTACTCCATATATTCTTAATACTTTCCACAATCCTTGTCTATCCACCCTGTCATATGCTTTCTCCAAAGCCGCATACAACTTCTTTCCCTTCTCTAGAAACTTTTCCACTAAAGATCTAAGAATGAATATCTGATCAACACAACCTCTTCCCTTCCTAAAGCCTCCCTGTTCTTCTCCAACTAATTCCTCTGTTCTTTCTCTAACTCTGTCAATAAGTATCCTACCATACACTTTTCCTATTATACTAAGAAGACAAATGCCCCTATGATTACCACACACTTCTTTTTCCCCTTTTCCTTTGTACAAGGGAATAATTATACCTGACTTCCAATCCTCCGGGACTCTACCTTCCTCCCAGGACAATCTGCACATCTTCCACATCCATTCTACTACTATCTCTTCCCCATCCTTCAGCATTTCACCACACACTCCATCAATTCCTGGGGCTTTCCCCGATTTAACTTTCTTCATTGCTTCCACAACTTCTATCCTACTGATTTCTTCCTGTCTTCTCATCTCCCTTCTTCTCCCAGCCATTCCCCAGCCACTTATACTCGCATTACTTCCATCCTGTATGTTCAACAATTCCTTAAAGTGTTCTCTCCATCTGCTCACCTTTTCTCCCTTCTCCACTAGTAATCTACCATTTTTATCTTTCACTCCCCTGCTAACCTCACTTCCATCCTGTCTTACTCTCTTCACCTCTTTCCAGAACATTTTCTTACAGTCCCTCCACTTTACACTCAAATTCCTTCCAAATTCCTCATCCACTCTCTTCTTACTCTCTCTTACTAATCTTTTCACCTCTCTCTTTCTTTCTACATATAACTCCCTCTTCTGCCTCTCAACTTCTTCCACGCCCCTATTTCTCATCCATTCATTGTATGCTTTCTTCTTTTGTGCCACAGCCTGTCTCACCTCTTCAGTCCACCACGCTGTTCCTTGCACCCCTTCCATTTTCTCTTCCTCCCACACACCACATCACATACTGCACATATTTCTTCTGTAAATATCCTGCACACACCTTCCACGTCCCCCATCTGCTCCAATTCATATTTGCCCAATCGTTCTTCCACTTCTCTCTTATACTCTGCCTTTTTCTTATCCTCTTGTAACCTTTCCACTCTCCTTGCAACTACTCCTTCCTCTCGTCTTTCTCTTCTTCTATTACTCCATCTTACTTGAATCCTAATTCTGGCCACCACCAAGTAGTGGTCAGAAAGTCCACTCCCCCAGCCTCTTAAAGCTCTTGCATTCATTACACATCTTCGCATCCTTTCATCCACCTTGGAAATTGTTTAATCCCTTTGCTATGACAGGACATTATTATTATTATTATTATTATTATTATTATTATTATTATTATTTGAAACCGAGGAATTAGAAGGATATAAGTTGATAGGATTTAGTATAACAGAGAATTTGAACGGCAAAAGAGAGGAAATGCGAGGAAGAGTCCTGTCCCTTCCCCACCAAACTCTCATTTCCCGTTTTTCCTCCCCTGCCTTCTGATTGCTCTCTCTCTCTCTCTCTCTCTCTCTCTCTCTCTCTCTCTCTCTCTCTCTCTCTCTCTATATATATATATATATATATATATATATTTTTTGTATGTTCGTGTAAATAAATATGCATTTGTAAACAGTGCGTGTGTGTGTGTGTGTGTGTGTGTGTGTGTGTGTGTGTGTGTGTGTGTGTGTGTGTAACAGAGAGAGAGAGGGAGGGAGAGAAATTTGCGCTATGTGTGCGTGTGTGCTTGTATTCATAATGTTTGTAAGTGCATATATGACTGTTTGCATGTGTCTGTATTTGCATGTGTATCTTGTGTGTGTGTGTGTGTGTGTGTGTGTGTGTGTGTGTGTGTAATCAAGTAGCTTACATGAGAGTTATCAGGTATATTAACACGAGTTGAGTTGCAAATATACCCATGTGTGTTTTTCTGTGTTTCTTTGTGGATAGTTAAACCTGTGTGCACTTGTGTTTGCTTATATACATACATGTGTGGACCTGTGTAAATATTTGTGTGTGGGGCTATGAGTCGAGTCTCGCATGTGTTTGTAGGTTACATTTTCACTGCGTAGATGCAGGTTGTTTTTCAGAGACAGACAGGCAGACAGACAGTCAGATAGACAAACAGATGATACTCCCTTCGAATCTTTCACACTCCTAAGGAACTATTAAAGTTTCTCACCTCTTCCTTTACATCACCAAAAACACCTTTGCATTGGCATTTTCCACATATTACTAATATATTATACTGTATGTGGTTCTTTGATACTTTTGGATTATGTGGTCGGGTGTGAGTGCTTTTGTGAGTGAGTTTGTGAGTAGCTGAGGAAAGCTGAGTGATAGTTGTGTGGTGGCGGTGGGAATAGCAGAAAGTGACTGTGTGTTTGGTTGATGGGAGTGAGTGTTAAGTGTGTGTCATGATTGTGTGTTTTATTAACTGAGAGGGAGACTTTGTAGCTCATTCTTGCTAATATCAGGCATTGCTTTTCAAGTATTAATAAATGATAACAGTAAATAACAATAGTAATAGTACCAGTAATAATATTAATGATGATGATGATGATAATAATAATAATAATAATAATAATAATAATGATACTGCTTCTGCTACAATTGCTACTACCACTACTACTACAAATAATAATAATAATAATAATAATAATAATACATAAATAAATAATCTCTTCAAGGCCTCATATATACATACATTAAAGACGCCTATAATAATCCTTCTCCTTCAAGTCACCTCAGCTGCATAAACATCCCTGGAGATAGGATTTCATTGATAAGAGCGTCCTTGGGCGTGACAAGGCCGATTAATGAGCAAAGATCGTCCTGACCATTGCGTGTGTGGTGAGGGGAGGGGGGGTGTTTCCTTGCTTACGTTAGGTGACAGAACTGAAAGGTGAGGAACTGTCAACTGAAAATGTTCCTTAACTGATGCTATGCTCTTTTTACTCTAACTTGGCGTAAACTTTATTTCTCCATCCCGTCACCGCGTCACTGCTAAATTCCTGAGTGATGCCGATACGTGTGTCATTATGCTGTTGTTAATGTTTGTGTGTGTGTAGATACGGCATGCAGGGATGGTAAATGATGGGCGCTGTAAATCAGTGGCTTTTGTATTTGCTGTTGTTATCATCATCCTAATCATCATAATTATCATCAGTAATAATAATAATAATAATAATAATAATAATTTTATTATTTTTATTATTATTATTATTATTATTATTATTATTATTATTATTATTATTTTTGTTCTCATTATAATCATTTGAGGCCACGAGACGATTTCATTCAGCTCAGGACAGACTTATCATCCTAGTAATGTTAGCAGTCGCCTTTTTATTTTTCCTTCTCTCTCCTTCATCTCCCATCATTTCCTAACTTCTTTCCTCTCCAATATCTCTTCACCGATCCCTCCATTGCCTTATAAAAAATTCCTCTCCAGTTCACTCTTCCTAAATCCTCTCATCCCTCTCATCGTTTGTCAATTTCATTCCTTCCTTTTTCTCTGTCTTCCTTTTCTGTATTTCTGCAGTCAGCCTCTTTTACATTCTCTTTCTCTCTCTCTTCTTCATCCCCCCTTCCTTCATGCTTCCACGTTCATCCTCTCCCTCTCTTTCTTTCCCACAATCCTCTCTAACCAGTTCCTCCTCCTCTCTTTCGACTTCCCCTCCCCCCCACCCCTCACCTCTCCTCTCCTCCCCTTCCCCTTCCCTCCACCTCTTCTCCCCTGCCCTCCCCACGCTTCGCCGAGGACCTGAGACGGCGAGAAATGAAAACTCCACCGAAGATAAATGACCCCCCTGCCCCTGCCCCACCCACCCCGCCGGAAACAAGTAGCCGAGATTAGCGATTAGGGTCAACTTGCACATTCAAGCTGGAACTGGAAGCTTCTTAACACCTCTTTCTTTGCTATTTATTCTGCACACTAGATCTGAACACTCCTTTGGTACTTTATTGATGGAAATTATGTCGATAATCAAGCGAGGTTAACAGTATGTAAAAAAAAAAAAAAAAAGTTCAGGTGTAATATGGGGAATAAATCGCCCAGGAAGAGATGCTAAGGACCTCCTGATGCCACTTAGATTACAACTTCGAACCGAACTTTGAGGCCTGCTGGATCACTTAGCTCACTCACCAATTACCCACCAGTGCATTAAACTCACAGAGCTCACTCACCAATTACCCACCAGTGCATTAAACTCACTTAGCTCACTCACCAGTTACCCACCAGTGCATTAAACTCACTTAGCTCACTCAACAATTACCCACCAGTGCATTAAACTCACTTAGCTCACTCATCAATTACCAACCAGTGCATTAAACTCACTGAGCTCACTCACCAATTACCCACCAGTGCATTAAACTCACTGAGCTCACTCACCAAGTACCCACCAGTGCATTAAACACATTGAGCTCACTCACCAATTACCCACCAGTGCATTAAACTCACTTAGCTCACTCATCAATTACCCACCAGTGCATTAAACTCACTTAGCTCACTCACCAATTACCCACCAGTGCATTAAACTCACTTAGCTCACTGACCAATTACCCACCAGTGCATTAAACTCACTTAGCTTACTCACCAATTACCCACCAGTGCATTAAACTCACTGAGCTCACTCACCAATTACCCACCAGTGCATTAAACTCACTTAGCTCACTCACCAATTACCCACCAGCGCATTAAACTCACTTAGCTCACTCACCAATTACCCACCAGTGCATCAAACTCAATTAGCTCACTCACCAATTACCCACCAGTGCATCAAACTCAATTAGCTCACTCACCAATTACCCACCAGTGCATTAAACTCACTTAGCTCACTCACCAATTACCCACCAGTGCATTAAACTCACTTAGCTCACTCACCAATTACCCACCAGTGCATTAAACTCACTGAGCTCACTCACCAATTACCCACCAGTGCATTAAACTCACTGAGCTCACTCACCAATTACCCACCAGTGCATTAAACTCACTGAGCTCACTCACCAATTACCCACCAGTTCATTAAACTCACTTAGCTCACTCACCAATTACCCACCAGTGCATTAAACTCACTTAGCTCACTCTCCAATTACCCACCAGCGCATTAAACTCACTTAGCTCACTCACCAATTACCCACCAGTGCATTAAACTCACTTAGCTCACTCGCCCTTCCCCGTGATGGACTGTGGGCTGGTTGGAGGGGAATTTTGGCTCATTGTGTAGTGGGAATGAAAGTGGCATATTTTGAGTAGGTTCTGCTGTGTGGGGGGGAGATAGATAGATAGACTGATAGATAGATAGATAGATAAATTGGTTGACAGAGAGATAGACAGAGAGGCAGATATATTGATAAGCTGACTGACTAACTTACTGATTCATAAACAGATAGATATATACATACACAGACTGATAGACTGGTAGGTAGGTGCGTAGGTAGGTAGGTTCGTAGGTAGGTGGGTTGAATGATTCGTTGAGAGACAGATAGAAAGATGGATAGATAAGTAATTAGATAGACAATTTGGTTGACTGTCATCCAGAGAGAGAGAGAGAGAGAGAGAGAGGAGGGGGGTAAAGACGCAGTGAAAGATAGATATTATGTGGGTATATAAGGATACCGCTAATTTCTCAGTTACTTGGCACATTCTCGGCGGATTAAGTGGAATGTGAGAAACACAATCCCAATTTTACTCTAACTTGGCCAAGATTTTTTGTTTTCCTTTTGCAGCTAATTTCACGTAGCTCAAGTGTCGGGAAAAGGCAATGATGTGGTTCTTTCTCCTTTTCATAGCACTTCTTCGTGACTAGCAATATATTCTGACATTAGTTTTTCGTTACAGTTAAGATCCAAGGTGAAGAGATGGCAGTTTTAGGCCAACTTAGAGTAAACGTAGTATAGCAGTTGTTAGATGAGAGACCAATGCTAGTATTTTTGGAAGTTGAGGAACTTTCCCAATACCTTTTCCTAAGTGACTTATTTTACTGATTACACCTTGCAGTTCTATTCTGTGTTATATAAATCCTTTCAGTATCACCATACTCTGCATAAACAACATAAAAATGGGTATTAACCAACCACATGCAAAACTAAATTGCTAAGGAAGAGGTGTTAGGGAGCTTCCTTGACCAATCAGAATGAGCCCAAGAGCAAGAGATAAGAGTATATGAGGGAGGGTTGTTTGTCTGGTGGCCTTGTGGGTTTTGGGCTTTTCTTCCATTGACTTCACTGGCTCCAATTTCCTTACAAGACAAATGGTTAAGTGCCATGTTGTGTTTTTATTAATGTTATAACAGTATGCATTGAGGGCGGTATTCTGGTGAGGTTGGGAAGCTTACAAATACTTCTTTCTTACCGATTTATTCCTGATTCTTTTCCGCTGTGTGTTATTCATGCAGTCTATGTGCACACTGGTGGGATATAAGAAACCAAAAAGGGGATATTGATGGGTAGTTTGAAAAATAAATCGCTAACGAAAAGGTGCTAGGGAGCTTCCTTACCTGACGAAAATACAGACCAAAGGGGTAAAAGTTTGCAAGACGGACAACTTCATTTCCACCTGATTAAAGTTTCAGTATTATTACAACATGAAACAGCTAAATTACCAAGTAAGTTGAGTAAATAAAAGTGAAGTAGAAGTAAATACGAGTAAATACGTAAATAAGGTGTGAAAGTACTCTTCCCCCAGGCTAAATGTGATCGCTGAAAGATAGCAACAGCGATATATAAAAACACAAAGCTCGCTCCTTCCTTCCTAGCAAAGTGAAGGGGGTATAGGTGTATATAACATGGGTATTGGCTACGTATATATTCCTGGTGTGGTATAGCATGTATATTCCTGGCCTGGTGTAGCGCATATATTCCTGGTGTAGCGCATATATTCCTGGTGTAGCGTATATATACCTAGCCTGGTGTACATATTCCAGGCCCGGTGTATGATACCCGGTGTGGTGAATTAGCCAGAGGGCGTCTTTAAACCCGCGGCAATGGGAAGCGGACACCGGAATGACCCTCGGCGACATCAAGAATTCGCCAGCCAGAGACCCAAAACCCGCAGCAGTGAAAATTTAATGCAGGCCTGGAATTTCTGATTTCTGCTGCGAGAGGGTCTGGGAGTGGAGGGTAAGAGAGGAGGAGTAAATAATGAATACTCTGATATACTCGAATATATTTACGATATATCGTATAGCCGTGGCCGTATACTGTTTCATTTTATAGAGGAGAAATACATTTGAAAAGATACGTAATGATTTCTGAAAAATAGTGATGGTATCTTGAGAGTTTAAGAAAGTGTTCAGAGCATCATCTTAGCTTAACTGTTCGAGTATATATATAACAGACATAGGCATAGATAGATAGATAAATAGAGAGAGAGAGAGAGAGAGAGAGAGAGAGAGAGAGAGAGGGGGGTTCTGTGTCCTATGTCCAGGAATATAGCTGAGTGTAATAGCATTTCCTCACCATTTCCAGCGTTGCATCTGTACTGCATACATTAAAATGCCAGTTTATTTCCCTAAGTCGTATTTCTAGCTTCCCATAATTCTACAATTTTTGTCTCCTTGAGTCTCCGTTTGATGGTGTAGTGGTTGGGACGCCCCGGTCGGAGTGTCTGCCACGTGTGTAGACCCCATCCCCCCGAGGTGACTGGAGGGTTCTCGCTCACGTAATGCCATCAAGAAAGTAACCTGGTCATCTACCTAGCCTAGCCTCGGGACCCTACTATTCCAAGGGGTTATAAGGGTCTGGCTCTAAGTGATGGATTCTTTTATACATAGATTCTCATTCCTTGGTCTCTATTGCTCCTGTGAATTTCCCTCAGGTATAAACAGATTCTTATGCCACACACTCCACCATTCCTGTCATAGATTTCGTTTGCATGGAGTCTAGGAGTGTTAATACTGCACTGTCTGCCTCCTGTTGCTGCTATTTTATCTGCCTTCCTAAGCTTACCCTGTCATACACCTTTTTTATTACCTTCCTCATTTTTCCCTTTGTCATCCATTCTTTTCACTTTATTTCCGCTTTTCTCTAATCTCTTTTTTGCTGTCTTTATTTCGTTGTCGTCTCTCTCTCTCTCTCTCTCTCTCTCTCTCTCTCTCTCTCTCTCTCTCATGGTTATTCTGTAATTTTTGTTGCAATTTACATTTCATTCATTTCCACCTCTCTCTCATCTCTTTCATTTCACCCTTACTTCCTTTATTTTTTTTTCTGTTCATTTATTCAGTTCTTATCAACCTCTTCCTCCTCTCTTATCTATTCATCTTCATTTCACTTTATTCCCCTCCTTCCAACTCCCTTCTTCCTCCCTCATTTCCTCTCCCATTGCCAGGCTTTCTCATCAGTTCCTCACAGCTTTCCTCAGTCGGCTTCTTTGCTCTTACTTCCATTTCCATTTCACCCTCTTCCTGTTCTTTAGTCCACGTTTCTATCATCATTTTCCTTTTTCCCTTTCGTCTTGTGTTGCATTATCTTCATTTCCTCCTTTCACCTTTTCTCATTTTCCTCTTCTCCTCCTTCTCTGTTCCTTTTATCATCTTAACCTTATTCCTTATTTCCTTCTCTTCCTTTCAGTCTCTTTTTCTCATTCTCTTATCATATTCTCCTCCTCCTCCTCCTTCTCATTCCTCTTCATCTTTTTCTCTTCCAACGCTTCCCTTCACTCTTATTTTCTCCTCCTCCTCCTCCTCCTCCTCTTTCTCCTACTCCTCCTCCTCCTCCTCATGCATGCTGCTTTTCCATTTTCTCCAAGAGCATTTCTGACCTTTCTCTTCGGATTCGTTATCAGCATTATCCTCGCTTCTCTCTCTTGCCTCCCTGTCTGCCTGTTTGTCTGTCTGTCTAGCCTCCCTGCCTGTTTATTTGTCTCTCTGGCCTCCGTCGCTGTCAGTCTTGTCTGTCTGCAGCCTCCCCACACACATTTTTCTTTCTTGTTTGTTCCTCTCTCCTGCGCATCTGTCTGTCTGTCTGTCTTTCTGTCTGTCTGTCACTCTGTCTGTCTGTCTCTGTCTGTCACTCTGTCTGTCACTCTGTCTGTCTGTCTATCTGTCTGTCTGTCTGTCTGTCTGTCTGTCTGTCTGTCTCTCTTTCTCTCTCTCAGAAGGAAGTTGGATGATTTTTGTGGCATCCTGATATCAGCTGCTCTTTCGTTTTTCAAGAATCCGTCGTCTATCAGTGTTTGGCAATGGTGAGACAAGGAGACAGAGAGTGACAGCGACAGCCGAACCGACAGCCAGAGAGGATAGGGCACGAGAGGAGCGATGAGGAGGGGGATAAAAGAATGAGACCAAAATATCAAGTGAGCTCCAAGAGAATTATTGGACTTTACAATTACCATACCCAGACGTGGTGAGGTATTCCCAGTATTTCCTACGTGTCATTTTCTCCTACCTGATCGGTGCTGGAGTGGGGTGCCTTCACTTGGTGACAATGATGTGTCTGAGCGGCTCCACTGCCCAGTTTATAAGCATCCTTTATCTTCCTCGCTACTCCTCGCATGAAAGATAGTGAAGTGCAGGAAATGGGCAACTTTAGGCAGTCCACATAGCTCTCGTCCACATAAATCACTACCACTACTACTACCACCACCACCGCCACACCACAACCAACAACCACACATTTTACCGTGGCACCCTGTTGTCACGAGGTGCATGTTTCTGGTGTTTTACGGGCATGGGTCAAGCTCCGGCCAGGTCACAGCGTACGTTTATTGATCAACCAACCTAATTCTACTGTAAATTACGTCATCTGTAAGCAACCTTTATGTTATCACGCTCGCTAACTCAATAGAATATACACCCGACAGAAATATGTACCTAAATCATTAAAGTGTCTTATGGCACAACGAACGAAGCATTTAAAATTCGTCCATCAAATCTAGAAATATAGGAGATTACGGGACTTTCGTTAGCCTAGGAGTATTATAGGAGTATGCTAGTTTCATATAATATTTAGAGGACCCTTGTGACCAGATGCACCAAACAGACTGGCATGACAAAGATCAAAATACGTATCATATTTCAGTTATTTGGGTGTTTTGATGGGGCAGGGGAAGTTTGAGGAAGATGCAGGGAAGTGTGGGGTAAAGGATGGAAAGGTAAGGGTAGAGAGGGGCAAGCGAGATGTGGGGAAACGGGGGGTGGGAAGGGGGAAGGGAGTGGGAAAAAGAGGAGGGTGCGAGGGACAGGGAAGGCTGGGTTTTGTGTATCTGCCAGTCACAGGTGGGACAGGTGTGATGACGCTTCACCCACAACTTCCAAACATATTAAATGATGATAAGCAGGAACCAGCGGCTCTGTGTCAGGTATATATACACTCACAGCCAGAGAAGTTTACCTGGTATAATGAAATGAAAGATGTTTGCGGTTGCGGAAGGTAATGCTTTGAGTTTGCGGATTTATGTTTGCAGAACTGAATTCTCCTTTGCCATGCCCAGCTCTGACTTTTACTACTACTTCTACTACTACCACCACTGCTACTACTACTACTACTACTACTGGTAACAATAATCATCATCATCATCAAATATAGTTTTCCACCTTGTGCCATATATAAATAGGATGAGTACAGACCACAAGCATTATAAAGAGAACATAAAAACAGGAGAACCATCATAAATAAAAATACACATGATTAAAGTTGCCATGAGCACATAAATATTGAAAACGGGAAGGTAGGCCACCTACCTATTAATCTATCTACTGTATCTATCTATAGCCAGACGTCTTAATGTCGCCCTGTCTCTTGCCATGTGCTGTTCTACCCCCAGCTTACAACTCCCTCTCTCATATACCTTTCTACTCCATCCCTCCGCCTCCTTCTAGGTCTCCCCCTCCCTCTCCCCTCATCCACCACACTGATATAGCGTACACCCTCCTAGTTAGTTTCTCACTCTACATCCTCTTCACATGGCCAACCCACCATGTTACCATTCTCTTCGTGCCCCTTGTCAGGTTCTTGGTTGTCACCTGTAGGTCCGTCCAGGTCCGAGATATTTTATTTGTCTTTTTAGTTAGTTGTTTTACATAGAAGGGCACTAACCCTTCACCAACCCACTTGATGACACCTAGGAAACACGTATGGGTTGGTTGTATGGTTACCACCGAGCGTATTAAATGATTTCCTGGCTTACAGGAAATTATTTGGTTTGTCACTCAAAGTAGAACCACCATGAGTGAATGGATGATAGGCATCCTCATCCACCTATAAATAAACACCCACACACCCACACACACACACACACACACCCACACACACACACACACACACACACACACATATATATATATATATATATATATATATATATATATATATATATATATACACACACACACACACACACACACACATACACACACTTGAATTTGATCCCCGTAACAGGCATAAATTTTAGTATACAGTACTTCCTGTGACGTAGGCATGATGAAAGAAAGAGGGTAAACACAAAGGTAAGGTAAAATATTTCGACATACGAGTACATTGAATAGCCTATAACGCGGACATGAAGACCGCGCAAACGGAGGAAGACACACGGTAAGAGTCAGCCAAGTACGAGCCTGAGAGAAGCTGGAGAAGCAGTAAGATTTTGTTACCACCTGTAAGCGAGAGGAAGAAACAGATGGAACAGGACTTTTGTTATTGACTGTAGGTGTATGAGAGAAACAGATAAAATGAGACTTTTGCTTGCAGCCGTGGCTCAGTGGGTTAGAGCGCTCCGCTCTGACCGAAGGGTCGGAGGATCGAATCCACCCAAGGGTCATTGGTAGACATCAGGAAGGGCATCCGGTCGGAAGATGCTACACGCTCCAGTCCAAAGTCCTCTACCCAGGGGCAACGCCTTAGTCCTTCGGGGATACCAGGCGTAAAACCAATTTTTATTTATTTATTTGTTTTTCTTTTGGCTGGCAACTCTGCGCTAGTAAAACAGATAGGACTGTAAGCGAGTGAAACAGATGTGACAAGATATTTGTTGACAGCTGTAGGTGAGTGAGAGAAGCTGGAAACGAGAAGACTTTTGCAAGCAACTGTAAAGTAGTGAGAGAAGCAGGAATTGTGACATAACTTTTGCTGGTAACTGTACACCAATGAGAGAAACACGGGTGAGGTGAGAGAGGCCAGAGAGAGAGATTATCAAGGCAAGAGATTCTTACCTCGTCACTGCTACTTTGCCACCCACTGAAAAACCGACTTCTTTTCTCATGGATCTAAAATTGGTGCTCTCTCTCTCTCTCTCTCTCTCTCTCTGAACGAAACATTACGTGCTGAGTCATGAGGCAGGCAGGAAACAGTGCTGCCTGCTCGTGTTTTCAGTTCGTCTTAGTGAGCTCCCTCGGGGTCTGGACTTCCCACAGATTTTCAGCCATTATTACATTTTTCTACATTATTATTATTATTATTATTATTATTATTTAGGGAAGTGTTAATCTTGTTTTCGAGCGCCAAGCTATCCCGCCGTATCATGATTGGAACAAATAAATTACTTGCTGTACATAAACTGTAAACAAGACGCGCTAGGAAAAAAAGACAGTGCCAAGATCAAAACACACACACACACACACACACACACACACACACACACACACACACAGCGTTGCTTTAGAATACAAACACACCGGTAACGCAAAACAAACAAAACACTGACGTCACAATATAGAGACAGACTTACTAAAATCCCGAATAGAAACATTAATACCACAAACCAATGAGAAATTTTTACCGTGGATTATAGAAAGAAACCTCGAAATATAAAGAAAATTACAATAAATTCCCCTTATGGTCGGGATTACTCTGATATTCCTCTTCATCTAACACCAGAGGATTTGATATTACTGAAGTGATTGATGGAGGCATGAGTGGGTTAATATATTTCACTACATCATTGCGTCTAGTTTTCTTGGCAGGCAGGCAAAAGGAACGGGTCGAATTAAATTCAACAAAAAAATTTTGGAAGAAGAAAATATGCATGAAGCGTAAAGGTCTGATCTATTTGACAAGACCTTAAATTTTTAAGATTTCCTTCAGTTTGGTAATTATATGTGTATGAGGAAAAAACTATATATACCGGTACGGCGTTTGTTTTGCCTTTATCTTGAGGATGTGGAGGGGAATAGTTTTCTTAGCTTGGCATTGGAGGTTCAGAGAGAGAGAGAGAGAGAGAGAGAGAGAGTAGGCATCTTATTTATATCCACAGCTCAATGAGACTGTTATGCAAATGTCCACATAATACTTACCTTCTCTCTCGTTGCCAAAGCCCATCCCCGTTTTATGAACATTTTCTAATTTCCAAAAAACACTCCATTATAGTCACATAAACTCACCCCATTATCATTACTATATACCTTTTCTTCCTCGTCGGTATCTACCTCTCACGATTTTCTTCCCTATGTGCTCCCAGGGCCACACCTTCATCATATTCTCGCAACCAGTTACGGTTTTGTGTAGCCGTGATGAGCTCTCGTATGCGTCGGTAAAATTGCCATCACCTTTGTCATTATCAGGATGGCTTGTTTTTGCTCTGCGATTATATTTTGTACTTTTTCTAACTGCATAGGCTATCTATACATTGGCTATATATATTTAATCTCCAGAGTATATATGTGCGCGCGCGCACACACACACACACACACACACACACACACACACACACACACACACACACACACACACACACACACACACACACACACACACACACACACACTATTCCTGTGTATGTATGTATGCGTCATGTGTATGCACTTACGTAAGGATACCATATCATATATTCACATTTCTCTTCCCACATATATTTTCCATTGTACCACACAGATCTTTTCTTCTTTTACTTACGAATATTCCTCTCATAAGTACAATGATTATTTCTTAAATCATGATAATCGTTCTTTCATGTTGTATTCCTCTCACACATATGCTCTACATACCTTAATTACAGCATCTTCTTGTCGTACGCCTTCTTCTCCTCCTCCTCCTCCTCCTCCTCCTCCTTCTTCTTCTTCTTCTTCTTCTTCTTCTTCTTCATTTTTATTCATTCATTCTTTCTTTCCTTCTTTCTTTCTTCATCAGCACACAACAACTCGGCACACGGCTTACCAAAACAGCTGTTCCCTCTTCCACACATAATTTCTTGAAGCCTCTTAGATCCCACCATTTTTCCTCGTCCTGCCTTCCCCGCCCGACCCTCTCTCTAATCGATGGCAATTCTATTTGGTCACAGATAAGTCACTTTCGTCTCTCACGGCCAATTCCAAGCTATTTCAATGAACACTTTCTTGACACAAAAAAATACCGTGAATGTACCGTGAAAATACTGTTTCTTTTAAGATGCAGCAGGAGACGCATTGGTACTTTCTGCTTTTCTTGGTATACGATAAGATAAGCCTAGTGTTCGTATGCATAAACCTTAAATCGCCTAGTCTCGTGCAAACCCCTAATTACTGACGGTCATTCATGGAACGCCTGTGGTTATTACGTATGGTTAGCCTGCATCCCATGCTAGAGAATGCAGTCAGCAGCCACTTAGGAAAGCCAGAAAAGTTCCATCTCGTCAAACACTTCAAAAAATCATCAAAAAATTTGGGGTCTGCATTCCACCTCGCGATTATAGGTTTAAGCACACGACCTAAGATATCAATTCTGTATGATAATTTCGTGGCATGATCTTAAGGAGTTAGTTATGACTGTGGCTGGTAGACTTCTCGGTTAAGAAGCTCCGTAAGACCTTTTCCTAAGTGATTTATTTTGCATATTACACCGTACTGTCTTCGTCTGTGTTCCATAAATCCTTTCACTATCGCCATACTCAGCGTAAATAACATTCAAATGGATATTTTAACCACTCATATCCAAAAATAACTAAGGAAGAGGTGTTAGGGAGCTTCCTTAACCGACGAGAACTAGAATCTGTGATATCTGTAAGACAAGGATAGCAAAGCAGTAAGGTTCGCCTATCCAACCATCCCTCCACCAGAAACAGGTATGAAAAAGTAAGGATTACCATACAGCACAGAAAATCCGCTGGGAAAAATGAAAGGGAAATCCTGTATCGAAATCCAGTGACTTACCACCATCATTCATTGGCATTATGATAGTCAGGTTTGTGAATAAATCCCTCCAATCCTTTGATGCTTTTTATATCTTTTCTATCTGCAGACGACTCCATTCACTCTAGAACACACTTTTCGAACGGCAGATATTGGGCATGGTCTTCACTAATTCTTTGCTGGATGTCTTCCCTAAGCGAACGGAAATGGTGTAGTGGGGCAGCAGGAATAAAAAAAAAAAAAAGTCCTCTAAACGAGTAGGTGGAATCATAATTGTAATAATAATAATAATAATAATAATAATAATATAATGAAACATAATAATAATAATAATAATAATAATAATAATAATAATAATAATAATAATAAAAATAATAATAATAATAATAATAATAATAAAAATAATAATAATAATAATAACAACAACAACAACATTGATGAT
>NC_137026.1:6140747-6215747 GCF_032717465.1 Coenobita brevimanus | reverse complement strand
AAGGAAGAAATGGAAGGGGGGGGGGAGATGAAAGGGTAGGGGTCGAGAAAAGGGAGGAAAAGAGAAAGAACGGGAGAGAGATGGAGGGAGAGGAGAAAGGAGAAGGAGGGGGAGGTAAAAAAAGATAAAAATGTGGGAAAGGGAGAGGAGAAAGAGTGATTAAGTTATGTTAAAGAGAGGAAGAGGAGGGGAAGGGAGGCCAGAGGAGTTGAGGGAAGGGAAGGGTAGGGGAGAGGAGCGGTGGGGAGGAGAGGGGAAAGAGGAAAAAGTGAGAGGGGGAAGTAAGAGGGAGAAAGAGGGAGGGGAACGGGAGGGATGAATTAACTGTGTGGAAGGGGGGAGAAGGAAAATACGAGTGGAGGGGAAAAAGGGGAAAGGGAGAGGAGAGGAGGGTGATGTAACAGGTCGAGAGAGAAAGGAAAAGAGAGGAGAAGGATGTAGAGGGAGGAGAGGAGGGGGTGTAGGGGAAGGAGAGGAGGAGATAGTAGAGGGGGGGGGGTCAGTGGGATGCAGGTAATGGCGTCGTACAAAGCGGTCACGCCGTAAAACTAGCGAATGTGGACACGGTTTTGCCTTATAGGGTCATTTTTGTTATTAGCGCTGGCAGGGAATAATAATGCTAATAGTAATAATAATGATAGTACTACTGCTACTACTAAATAATAATGATACTACTGCTACTACTACTACTACTACTACCAATAATAATAATAATAATAATAATAATGATAACGCGATTTAACAAGTAACGAACGATATATCTATCTGTCTGTCAATCTGTCTATCTATAATATAAGGGCAGTAGATTTTCTCTAAGTCATATTTTATTAAACGTGATTGCAAGTTGGGCATTACATAACTTTTTTGCAATGTTTTCTCGTTGTTTGATGGTTCGTGTTGAGTCTGTAGTGATGATTTCTCCGTAGGCGGCAATGTCCTTTGTTGTTGTGGTGTCAGCTGTGATGTAGTTGTTTGACTTCGGATTCCGGAATTTCTTCTCTCCAGAGCTTTCTTCAGCAAAGGGATGATCTTACGAGGGTTGTAGTGCTGTAGGAATGGTTAGTAGTGGTCGGTGAGGATCCTAATATACCTGGGTGGTGAATCAGAGGTGAAGCTTAATTAGGATGCTGCACTCTGATTGGCTGTTGGGCTTCGGTGACTGGTGACGTCATCTCTTGGGCCTGTATCCTGGCTTGCTGCAGATCTCCTCATGCTTGGCAATGCTTGTAAATCTTCGCCTTGGACATTATAGAAGGGTTAAGAGAGAAACATGACGTGTGCATAACAAGCTAGAGGCATAGGCATAAATATTTTCGAATTAATATGCCAGGCGTTCAGACATACATTACCAGTGAGTTTATCTGTAATTTCACACACACACACACACACACACACACACACACACACACACATATACGATTACATTATCACCTCGCTGTGCGGACGATAAATATGTCTACCAAACTGAACGACCAAAAGTATGATATGAAACTTTTTTTTTTTTTAATGTAGATTCTGAAAATAATTACTGCTGTTGAGAAGATGAGAGAGAAGTGCATTTTTGTGTAGGAGGGGGGGAGGCGAAAAATTCGGTATATTCTCATTTTTTCACCAGTAGCATTAATCATCGCTCATTCTCTCCGACAAACAGTTTATGTTTTCATTCCTGATTGTTTGTTGGTTTGTTAGCAGGATTACTCAAAAACTAAAAGAGAGATTTGGACCAAATTTGGTGGGTAAATAGCCCATGTCTCATGGAACAATCGATTAACTTTTTGGACTTGTGTTTGTTAGTTTGTTTGTCTGTTTTGCAGGATTACTAAAAAACTACATGAGCGACTCGGACCAAATTTTGTGGGTAGATAGCCCATGTCCCAGGGAACAATCGCTTAACTTCTGGGACCGATCCGCATCGCAGATTTTGGATCCGGAAAACATCTTTTCTGTGAAACCCTAATCAGTGATGAGAAAACCAAACCCATTATGAAGAGTGGTTTGGAAATTACGTTGCCCTTGTCTAGTTTGGTATTAACACAATGAAAAATGATAAAAATGACAATCTGATCTCAGAGGGTTTGATATTACGATTTTTTTACGACATCTTAACTGATGAACGTCGTGTATAATTAAAAATAAGAAAATGCTAACACTTCGATTAGGTTAAGGTGTTTAAGGTATGAAAAAGGACTCTCTCTCTCTCTCTCTCTCTCTCTCTCTCTCTCTCTCCCATGTAGTTTTTTTTAATATGCCATCCTGTCCTCAGAGGGTGTAAGACGAGATGCATGAACGATGAGAAATGAAGGTGGGATGAACGAGTGCCGTGCTTGTGGTGTACATACGTGTAGTGTAAGATGTAGCCTACAGTGTATGTGCTGCTTGATTTGTGTATGCCTTATACATGCATACATATATACATACATACCGATAGACAGAGAGACAGCCAGCCAGACAGATAAACTCACAAACTGACACACACACACACACACACACACACACACACACACACACACACAGAAAGGAAAATGCAATTAAACAAGAAGAGAGAAACGAAATGAGGAGATAAAGAAAAATCGGAAGGGAAAATGAAAGAGAGAGACGAAGCTGAGAAAAGAGGAGAGAAGAAAGATAGCAGTAAGGAAGACTAAAGTAAGATAAATGTAACTTGAAAGAACAGGAAAAAAAGACACAAGAAAAGAGGGAAGGAACTGAGGGAGAAAGAGGAATGAGAGGTGAAGGAAAGGAGAGAAATTGGTGGAGTAAAGGAGGGAAGTGAGATAGAAGTAAGGGATGAAAATAAGCATCATCTCCGAGGCCATCTCAGGAGGCCATCTTGCTAATGAAGGTTTTGACGACAGGTTATTTCTTTTCAGTTCCTCAGAGACTTTTCCTTTCCTAGGCCCTTGCCCTCCCCTGGCACTGTGTGGCTAGGGGTAGGTAGATGTGGTATGGTGTGGTGTGGTGTAGTGTAGTGTGATGTGATTTTGTGTGGTGGAGTGGATGTAGCAGTGCCAAGGTTTAGTGTGGTGTGGTGTGGTGTGATGTGGTGTGGTGTGGTTGGGTATAAAATGGAATAAAAGAGAGGGTTGGGGTATGATGTGGTGCTTTTTGTTCAGTGTGGTGTAGTGTGCAGTGTGCATGTAGTGGTATGGTTGGGTCTGGTGTGGTGTGAATATAGGTTGGTGTGACATGACCAAATAAAGCACAGTAAATGCTATGCCATGGTTGGTGTGTGTGGTAAGGTGTGGTATGGTTACCTCCGCCAGGGAAAGGTGGAGGAAGTTATGTAGTCACCTCTGTTTGTCTGTTTGTCCACAAGATATCACAGAAAGTTATTCATGGATTTATATGAAATTTTGTGGATATGTGGGTCGTGGGCCAAGGAAGAGTTGATTATATTATGGTGGTGATCTGAGTTCAAGTCCCGATTCAGGGGTGTTTTTTTTTTTTTTTTCATAAGGTATCTCAGAAAGTTATTGATGGATTTAATGGAAATGTTGTGGACATGTGGACCACGGGCCAAGGAAGAAGGTATTAAATTTTGGTGGTGATCTGAGTGATAACTGTTAAATGATCTTAATTTAAGTATAGTTATGAGTGGAGTGGTGTATGTAGTGTGGTGTATGGTGTGTTGTGAGGTGTGGTATGGTGGTTTGGTGAGGTGTTGTGTACAGAAGATATGGGTTGGTCTGCAGTGGTTAGATGTGGTGGGCTGTGATAAGGTGGGATTTATCCTGGTATCATGTCGTGAGATGTGTTGTTCTTGTTGTGCTACTCAACCCTGTCATGCATTGCCCAGCAGACCCGTCGACCACAGGTAAGCAATGGTCCCTATAAGATCTGTGTTGTTTTGTAGGCATTTTTTTTTTTTTTACAGGCGGGGTACGTCTCATCTGTGGTTGATGTAGTGGTGGTTAGGCAGTGTTGTATGGCGTGGTGAGGTGTGGTGTGGTATGGTGTGGTGAGGTTTGGTATAGTGAGGTTTGGTGTGGTGAGGTGGGGTGGTACAGGAGAGTGATATGGTGTGGTGTGGTAAAGTGAGGTTTGGTGTGGTGAGGTGGGGTGGTACGGGAGAGTGATATGGTGTGATGTGGGTGTGGTGTAGTGAGGTTTGGTGTGGTGAGGTTTGATGTGGTGAGATGGGATGATGTGGGAGAATGATAAGGTGTTGTGTGGTGTGGTATGGTGTGGTGTAGTGATGTTTGGTTTGGTAAGGTGGGCTGGTATGGGGGAGTGATATGGTGTGATGTGATTGAGGTATGACAGTGTGGTAGTGGTGTGGTGTGGCTAGGAGATCTGGCACCTTTTACACATGCCTATAATTCAGTACTGTATTTGATTCTTTAAATATCATACATCCTTATACATTTCACCCAAGATAACCTCACAGTCTATGGAAAGATTTTAATTTTCTCCAATTTCCCCTGCACCATAAATTTTGCCTTTCATTCAGCAGACTTAGAGGATTAAGCTGAGAGAGAGAGAGAGAGAGAGAGAGAGAGAGAGAGAGAGAGAGAGAGAGAGAGAGAGAATTAGCCTAGAGTAGGTAACGCTGCTTCTTTTGTCAAGCGTAAAGACGTAATGGTTTACAAACACTGGTTGTGGAGTGAGAGAGAGAGAGAGAGAGAGAGAGAGAGAGAGAGAGAGATCATGGAATGTTGCTTAACCCCTTCAGTGCGATGACTTGCTTATATAATCCTTCTTCCTCCCATCAAAAAAAAGAAATAGTCAATTTAAGAGAGAAGCTTAGTAACGGAGATAGGAAAAAAAAAAAAAAATCAGTAACCCTCTCGCCGGAAGAGGAAGCATCCAAATACCTATTCTTAAGCGATTTATTTTGTTTATTACACCTTACTGTTCTATTATGTGTTTTATAAATCTTTCCATTATCGCCATACTCAGCATAAATAACGTACGAACGGATATTAACCACTCATATCCAAAAAATAAATTGCTAAGGAACAGGTGTTAGGGACCTTCCTTAGGGTGCGTCGACACGTGTGCTGAAACAAGTGTTGGCAGCATGTAAGCAACTCAGTAATGAACACGCTGCAAACATGTTGGGAACAGCAGCGTCCAGATCATGTTGGCAACATCATGATGAAGTCTCAGCTGCCTGGTATGGACACACTTATCCCATCACCTCTGCTGCCAGTGTTCCAAGCTGCACTGAAACATGTTTGCATACATCTGTCCAAATACTGCTGCAATTCCCGAACATGTTGCCTGCCGTGTTGCCAACATATGTTTGAGCACACGTGTGGACGCGCACTTACCCGACGTGCATAAGAACCAAAGGAAACGGAGTGTTAATACTGATCATCATCATCATCATCATCATTATCATCATCACCATCATCATATCTTCCTCCTCCTCCTCCATCTCCTCATCACCACCACCATCATCATCATCATCGTCATCATCATCATCATCATCATCATTTTCAGACCTCCTTTCCTAATACTGACACCATTAGCCTTCTCATTGTCGGGATAACTCACAGAAAATCATCGAAAATTGTCAATGTCGATTTTTGGAACATCCGTGTCGCCCAAAATTTCGAAACTGGTCAATATTTTCTTTACCTTTCAAATTTCGTTTCCCTTATTTCTGTTACTATATATATTGTGTTATTACTAGGGACACACCAACCAGTCTGTCTGTCTGTCTGTCAATCTATCTGTTGCCAGACGCCTCAATCCTGTAAGGGGTGGTCACAAGCAAGTCGCCTCCACGTTGCCCTGTCCAATGCGACTTCACTGCCTTGTTCCCAGCTCACATCCCCCTCTCTTATATACCTCTCCACTCCATCCCTCTATCTCATCCTCGGCCTTCCCCTCCCTCTTCCCCCCTCCACTTGACTCGCATACACACCTTGTTAGTCTCTCGATCTCCACACCTATCGATGTATTCAATTTCATCTGTTAATTTTGTATATCTCGAAACAGAAAATTGAGACGGGGGGAAGGGAGACTAATTCAGTTCCTATATTACTGTTTGCATGTTATTTCTCGTTTACTTTTCATTCTCTCTCTCTCTCTCTCTCTCTCTCTCTCTCTCTCGACCAACCAGTCCTACCCCTTTCACTCCATGCCTTCCTTTCTTAGCATCCCAGGCACCATATTCACAAACTTTCTTAAGCATTAGTCCAATACACGATGACTTAAGCAGTATAATACATCTTTTGGCCAACTTTCAATACGGTGACGTAATTTTTCTTTTTCTATTTCTAAGCGAATTTGTAAGTTACGAGAGGTTTTGCGGATACCAGAGATTAGATAAAGACTTCTCTAGTCATATACTACTATGCCTCTTTCACTCTAACTTGGCTCAGATTTTCGTCCGCAGCTCAGTGATAAAAACAATGCTATACAGGTACAGTAGCTCTACATCCTTCCCATAGCGTTTCTTAGTGACAAGTATCGTATTCTAGTGCCTGTGTCCTACAACTCAGCAATCATGATGGAGATGTGGCAATTTAGGCCAGATTAAAGTAATAACACTGTAGGACACGTAACCTTAGTAAAATCTCCTATAGTAGCCAGAATATATGTAGACGCGGCCGTATCGAAGGGGTTAATGTAACTACTGTAGATTAAGGACTGGCTGGGATCCTTTATCAGTACTTGCCCTTCTGTGTAAATACTCGTATTGTTTTTATCTGACGGAACTGGGCCAATTCCATGAAATTCTCTGTCTTAGGCACGTATTCTCATCGGGGAAGGAAGCTCCGTAACACCTTTTGCAAAACGATGTATTTTGTTTATGACACCTTAATGACCTCTTCTGTTTTACATAAATCCTTCCTATATCGCCATTTTCTGCATAAATGGCGTACAGAATTATATTAACCACCCATATCGAAAAACAAATCGCTAAGGAAGAGGTATTAGGAAGCTTCCTCAACCGACAAGGATACCGTTCGTAGTTATGAGGTAGTGCTGAGTCTTCTTGGTTATTTGTCAAATTTATCCTTCAGTATGACTACACATGGCCATCACCTGAGCACTTAGTGTCCATGGTTACTAGCCAAAAGTACCCTCTAATCTGATTACACTTGGCCATCAGCTATGCTGAAGAGAGGCTAGGAAACTTTGCCAGATGAAAGTAAACGGGCTGTAGGAGGCTTGACTGCTTCTCTTTCCCCCCTCGCAGCTCGATTTCTGGCATTCAAGTTTCAGAGCGTGGACATGTGGGGATAAATAATTTCCAGCCCGTGTTATTGGTCCAGGCTTCGAGACCCCGAACACTGTGTCGCTTGGCAGGAGACCTGGTGCATTTACCATCAGTGCGGGGAGGGCAAGGTGACAGTTTTTATTTAGCAGGCTCTGGGGTCTGTGTTGTATCCTGCAGGGGTCGCTCTGTATTTTATATGAAGGCATGGGTCTCCAATTTAGGCGATGGTAGACGGGAGTTTCAATGGAGCAGCTGACGACTTTCAATCCAGCAGCTGAATCGAGAGGAGTAGATTCTCACTCCAGCGGGATGGATAGGATCCAGCAGCTGAGGAATCCACTAGGAGGACCATGACGGCCAAGGTGGTGGGGCGGGTCAAGTGGTTCCACGTCCGGAAGGGCTACGGCTTCATCATACGCCGGGATGCGGGGGGGGGGGGATGTGTTCCTCCACTGCTCCTCCATCGTGGCCCCGAACCCTGCCCACCCTGTGCCGTCTGTTGCTGCTGGCGAGGAGGTAGAATTTGTTGTACGGGAGGATGCTAAGGGCCCCACAGGTGCCTTTGTCACCGGCCCTGCAGGCCAGGCAGTTCGGGGCTCGCCCCATGCCCTCCCCTGTCGTTGTCGGCGGTGGCGGCCACCATCTGATGTTCCTGCCTCCTTCCCTGCCTCCTCTGCCTCTACCATCATCACCATGTGTGTGGAGGTTCCTAAGGCGTTTTCGGGGGGAGATATGGCGGTTTTTGCTCGGCTCCTGCCCATCATTTTCCAGGCCAACGGGCTCCCTGCCATATCCATCCCAGAGTCTTTTTCTTCCACACCCATGGCACAGAGGAGGCCTGGGAGGGGAGCTCCTTGTCCTCGTCCTCTTCGTCGTCACTGTCAGCCCTCTTCAACCCCCACCTCCTTGGTACCGCGGGTGCTGCAGCTGCAGCCTTCCACTTCACCGACGAGGATTCAGCTGTAAGGGCGTGCTGTCTCCCGCCAGTCTGCCTCTCAGCCCCTACCTGAGGTTCCCATGGAGGTTGGGGATGCTGAACCCTCATCTCCACCTGAGGCTGCTCCTGACGCCCCTGTATCTGAAGAGGTGACTCCTGCTGTGCCTCCTCCATCATCAATGAACCAGAAAGCGAAGAGTGCCAGGTCCTCTAGTTCGGTCCGGCAACTCTCTTGGGGAGACTTTTCCTCCCTCCCCCCTCTTGGCCTCGAGATACTGGAGAACCAGCTGCTCCACTATGAAGACACAGCACCAGTGGAATCTGGCGAGCGAGAGTTTTCCAAGTGGGACTACCGGCAGGTGTTGCTCTCTTTCACCGAGCTGCGCCGGGGGTCCCTCAAGACTGTTACTGACCTCGAGGAGTGTCGTATCCTTTCCTACACCCTCGGGGTCGTGCAGTCACATCTCGCCGCAGGTTCCAAGTCAGACTCAGACTCTGCTGCCTCCACGGTTTAGTGCCAGCCGTCACTTTTGCTACTCATGCCTTCCTGCCCTACTGCTCCTGATTTTATCTTCTGTGCTGTGGACTGTCTGGATATTGTGTTTCCATATACGTACAAGTGTGTATATGTATATATGTACAGTGTATGACATTTTGGCTTAATGGCTTACGTTATGGCCGATAGCCATTAAATCGAAAAATCAATCAATCACCAATTTAGGCAGCAGAAGAGGGTATGTATTTTATGTAAGAGGATTGGAGCCGTGTTTAATCCTGCAAGAATAGTTCATAAGTATCTGACGTAAATATAAACCACCCTACCCTACCCTGCACCACCCTACCCTACCCTACCCTACCCTACCCGCTGCAGAAAGACGTACCCGCTCTCACTCACCAGTTCTTGCACGATTTAAGTGAATTTCAGTTATTATTCCGTGTGCAAATAGTGGAACTGTGATTATAAGTGTCTTGGAAGTATTATTCCAGTGAAAGGTGTGAAAGTCCAGTGTATGCTTGAGTTTTTTGCTCTGTTTTAAGTGTGAAAAGCTCTGTCTGGTCGTGTATTTGTTTATCTACGTCTGGCGCCAAACAGGGTGATTGCGGTGGATGGTTATTGTTCTCGTGGAAGTGATCAATATTACCCTGTGTAAATTAGAGCTACAATTGGGTGTGTTAACTGTATGTTGTTTAGCCAGTAAGAACAGTTTATAACCATTCGGAACTGAGTGGAACTTTTGTTTTGTTTTGATTTCTTTGTTCGAGCTGATGTAGGCTGAGTGGAACTTTGTAATGTTTTGACTTGTCTTTGTATGAACCGAGCTTTATTTTCTGGTGATACAGCAGTTCAGTGTAATTGTTGTGTGTATTAACAGTAGTGTGGGAACGATTTTGTGACGATTCAAGCAGTTTGTGGCAATCATTTGTGCTGTGGTTGGCGCCGTTGTGTTGGTAGATGTAAACAACTGCAGTCTGGTACAGTATACTCGGTGTATTTACCGTAGTGTTAAGCATTCCCCTGTGCACAGTGTGTGGGTGAGTACTATTCCCTTAGTTTTTGTTTATATCCCAGGTTTACAGTTACCCTTATAGGTAAGATATAATTGTATTTTCATATGTTGTAACTTTTCAGGTGATAAACAACTTACTTGTTATTGTAAGACTCTGTTGTAACTTAATTGTTGTTGTATATCAGGTAGTATAGTTTTAGTTCTTCATTCCAGGTAAAGGTTAGCTTTTCATTCTTTGTAACAGGTGTATTACTAACCAGTAAGGTAGCTATTCCTGTACAGTTCTAAACAGCAATAAGACCCCACCAGTAAAACCTGTAACCATTGCATAAATTGTCACTGTTCTAGCAGGTTTTGTATATAACTTATTCTTGTTCCAATATCTCTCCCAGGTACTAATTAGTATTACCAGATTCTTTTTCTCTGATTAATCCTCGCAGTTACCTTGCATTTCAGAATGCTGCGGAACATCATTAGAGTAACTTGCTCCGTTAGTGTCATTGGATCCTTTTATACAGACCGCACCTTTGTTTGCAGGATGTGCAAACTACGTCAGAGCCTGGAAGACAAGCTGACTGAGGCTACGAACAAAATTAACAGTCTGACCCGAAAAGTAGATGTGCTGGAGGAATTCATTGCGAGTAATGTCGGACACACTGCAGAGGACAATGTCACTGCTAGGCCAACTGCAGTCCAGGTTGACCATCCTCCTCCTGCTGTAGTTACTTCTCCCCCAACTGTACAGAATGAGTTCCAGCCAGTGCAGAATGGTGCAAGGCTTGTAAGGAAAAGAAGCATCATTCCAGTAACAACATACAACAAGTTTCAGATTCTCACAGAAGTAGAGCCCCATGAGGCACGGGTTGTGGGGACTCCATCATCCGTGGTCAGTTGGTGGAATTTTGTGGCCGGGCACCCTCTAAACGAAAACGTTTTTGTATTCCAGGTGCAGGAGTAGATGACGTAACAAAGGCTGTGGATGACGTTTTCGAGAATGCGGAAGATGACAGCCTTGTTATCATTCATAAGGTACCAACGACGTCATGCGAACCCGATCAGAGGAGCTGATGGAGAAGTACAGGAAGATGATCTGACACTACAAGGAGAAAACTAACCATATTTTAATTTCAGGCATACTACCAAGGATTAATGCAGGGAATGCCTTCTTCAGCAGAGCATTTAGTATTAATAACGGAGTCAAGTCACTTTGCTTACAGGAAGGAGTTTAGTCACTGACACGTGGAACCAATTTTATGAGCAGCGTACACTGTTTACGAACGATGGACTACACTTGAATGCTGTTGGTTCTGCCCATCTCGGTCGTTTGCTTAATGATGCCGTAAGTTTTTTCCTGAGAAAAAACAAGCATCACAGGAGGCAAAAGTAGATGTCATACGATCTGATAAATCAATAAATAATGGAATCTCCCCACATCAGAAAGGAAAGCACATTAAAGCAATCCTTGCAAATGCTCGTAGTCTACGTAATAAATTTTCTGATTTAGAGGCCCTTGCCTTTACCGAAGATTATGATGTAATTGGAGTAACAGAATCGTGGCTAAATACTGAGCAGAGAGATTTTCTAGCAGAGTTTAATTTACCAGGCTATCACATTTTCAGTTGTGAAAGGAAGAATCGAGAAGGGGGCGGCGTGTTGTTATATGTTAAATCAGGATTTCATCCAGTTGAAATTACCAAGCCATGTATTGAAAACATCGACACTATTTAAATTCAGCTTAGAAATGAATCTTGTCATAAAATCACTCTTGGGTTAATTTATCATCCACCTGGTCAGCCACTCAACATTGATAATGGAATCTACAATCAAATTGCCGAACTATCTTGTATGCAAAGCACTGTAATATTTGGTGACTTTAATTTACCAGTTCCAAAATGGGGAGAAGCCCTATCCTCACACACAGGGTCAGATCTATATACAAATTTGCAAGAAAGTTCTTTGTATCAATTTGTAAATTATCTGACACGTGGAGCTAACATCCTAGATCTTGTCTTAGCTACATCAGAAAATGTAGTGAGTAATGTTATTGTAGGAGAAGAATTCAGTACAAGTGATCATCGCATAGTTACATTAAACATTAAATTCAGAGAAGACAGTGTCAAGGCCAGTTGTGAGAAAGTGCCCAACTTTAAGAGAGCAAATTTTAAGAAATTAAAGGCAATTGCAGGTGCAGCTGACTGGCATCCCATTGTCGAAACTTTAGATATCAGTGACGCGTGGAGTTACTTTACAGAAACTCTCAACAGTGCCATCAAATTATGTATTCCTATGCGCAACAGAAGGCCCACCAAAAATTCTAAACCCAAATGGTGGAACTCCAACATTAAACATTGTCTAGAAGCAAAAAATCTTGCATATAAGAAATTTAACCCGCGGCATCCCATCGACGTTCTTTAACGTCCACACGTTTTGTCACTGCCAATCCCGTCGACGTACATAAATGCGAATCAATTGCAAGGTCCCCAATTTGCACAATTTTCAATTTTTGCGAGTGATTTTTAGTACGTATACACATGACACCTTCCTCTACAAGATGCCAGGCAGGGACAATGCCTTACCCAGCATGACCTCCTCCCCCCCCTGCACGCCATTGTCTCAGCAATTCACCTGTTATCAGTGACCTGGCCAGTAAAGCCATGTCATGCCACGGTATGAAATTCAGGGCCAGAGTGATTCCCCCATCAGTGACAATGTGGAGGACAAACTTTACATAGCATTAGAGGAAGAAACAGTCAGAAATGATGATCAGGTAATGTGGCAAAAAAAGGTCAGGTATGGTGATGAGTTAGTGAGTGAAACAATGCTTATAATGCCTATATTACTGCTTGAAAACCAATATACTCTCGTACTACATATAAATTCGTACCAAGTAAATAAATAAACACCGTTTATGAGTGGTGTGAAATAGTTATCCTCCCATAGAACTCGTTTTCTTTGGTGCCAGCCTGTTAGAAAACCCTGTAAGGTAAGGGGGTAGTCCTACCTGTATCGAGTATTTTAAACCTCAGGTGAGCGATTTCTCTATGAATTTTCGATGTTTCTCACCAAAAGCGGAGGTTTGAACCAAAAAAAAACAATTTCAAAAATGGTTGGGACTGGGGGGAGTCAGTGGTGGAAAAGCGTTCGGGATGGGGCAGGTTAATACCACAAAGAGTCAAAGTGATAAAAATTAATACAATGCCCTTCGACGAAAAGCCAAAAAATTAATTAAATGCGGTAAGAAAAATCGTGAGACACATATTGCAAGTATCAGTAAATCAAATCCCAAAGAATTTTTCAGTTACTTAAGAAGCAAAAAGGTAATAACTCCATCAATTGGTCCCTTAGTCACAGATTACGGAGAGCACAATGATGATGAAACTATGATGGGGAAAATTCTTAACACTTTCTTCGCGTCAGTATTTACAACAGAAAATATACATACAATTCCTACTGTTTCCCCCATTCCTATAGAAGAGGGCAACATAATCACTGACATTACAGTCAGCGATCGCGATATACTGTTTGCAGTAAAGAGATTAAAAGAGAATAAAGCACCAGGACTGGACAAAATATCACCACGTGTATTGAAGGAACTACAGAATGAAATATCAAAGCCTTTAGCTGAACTTTTTAACTTATCGCTTAAGAGCAGTAAAGTGCCACATGAATGGAAGCTTGCAAGTGTAACCCCAATATTCAAAAGGGGCAACAGAGCCCAACCAGAAAACTACCAGCCAATTAGTTTAACATCGGTGGTTTGCAAATTGCTTGAAACTATTATTAGAGACAAGTTGGTAAAACACTTAGAAACAAACAATCTCATAAAAGATTCGCAACATGATTTTCGTAATAATCGCTCTTGCCTCACGAATCTGCTGGACTTTTTCAATGATATACTGAACATGTATGACGAGACTAAATCTGTTGATGTGGTCTACCTCAATTTTCAAAAGGCTTTTGACAAAGTTCCACACAAAAGACTCCTTCAGAAGCTAAAGGAAGATGGTTTGAGCGGCAGTGTTCTCGGGTGGGTAGAAGATTGGCTCACAGGATGAAAACAAAGAGTTGTAATAAATGGAAAAGAGTCAGACTGGATAAACATTACAAGTGGAGTGCCGCAGGGTTCAGCATTAGGTCCTATTCTTTTCTTAATATATGTGAAAGATATTGACGAAGGATTGTGTTGTAAGATTTCAAAATTTGCTGATGATACTAAAATAGGTAACAGAACAGATTCAGCACTGCAAAGACAGGCAGTTCAGAGAGATCTTGATCAGCTGTTTAACTGGGCCCACGTCTGGCAAATGGATTTCAGTATTAATAAATGCAAAGTGTTAAACATTGGCAGTAAAAATGTAAGAGCAAGTTATAGCATGAATAATGTCCAGCTTGATAGGGTAAACCATGAAAAAGACTTAGGAGTTATAATAAGAAATGATTTGAAACCAAGCAAACAATGTACAGAAGGTGTGAAAAAAGCCAGCAAATTGATTGAGTTCATAGGCAGAGCATTTGAATATAAATCCGATAATATCGTCCTCACTTTGTATAATTCCTTGGTACGCCCGCACTTGGAGTATTGCATTCAGTTTTGGTCACCGTATTATAAAAAGGATATTGAAAAGCTTAAAAGAGTGCAGTGAAGGATGACAAAGATGATACCTAGATTGAGAAATAAACCGTACGAGGAACGTTTGGAAGCCCTGAATCTCTTTACCCTAACAAAACGGAGGATATGAGGAGATTTAATTCAAGTATTCAAGATATTCAAAGGACATGATAACATGGCTGTTGATAAATACTTCACAGTTGATCACTCGAACTACACTAGAGGCAATGGGCATAAAATCATTGGCAACCGATTCCAGTCGCATGAAGCTAAGCATTTCTCCTTCAATAGAGTTGTAAATATATGGAATAAATTGCCCTCCAATGTAGTAGATTGTAATACAGTACAAACCTTTAAAGGTCGCCTGGATAAGTATTTGGCATCCAACCCCCAGCTTAATATGTTTACTCCTGAATAAAGCACTTGTGTACGTATAATTTTCTGTTTTATTTTATTTTAGTTTTTTAGAGCCTGTATCAATTTATTAAATGCAAATATAGTATATGCACAGACTAGGATACGCACAGATAGCCCTGAGTTAACGGTCACTACTCATACTTTTGACCTGTGTTGGGCTGTGGATCACTGAGGGTCCCTGTTAGTTACGTGGCCACCATCGGGATTTTTTAAAATGTGCCAGGGGTCATTGCTTCAGGAGGTGACTTGTTTGCTTGTCCTGCATGGGAAAGTTCCTAGTCTCAGTGGAATGAATGGAGCTGGGGCCTGATTGACTGCTGCCTACCTTAATAGCGCCAGGCAAGGCTGCCACACCACTCCTGAATATCCACACTGTGCACTGTGCAATTTCCACACTGTGTCCGCAGACACCCCGTCAACTCAACATACCCGTACAGCGACATGCATTAGTTATTTATTTTTTCGATTACTCATTGTACTTTACTACTTTCTCTTTCAGGTTATTCATACTGGTAGCTTATAGATAATGTATTATAGAATGTAGTTTTCCTTTTCAGTCTTTCCTATGAAATTTCCATGTCAGTTTTTCCATGCTGCGTGGTGTTTTTTCCTCACTTTTTCTTGCCAGTTTTGGCTGGAGGGTTTGGAGGCGGGGGGAGCCTTCTTGCTTTACTATCCTTATCCTTCAGCATGTAGAGTTAGATCTTGTAGTCATAGTCTACTCTGTACCGAACAGCCTCGAAAGGACCATAAGGTCTGTTGCTGTTTGCTTTCCTTTGTACTCCTTTGTACCCTACCCCACCATGACCTAACCTACCCAACCCTACCCTACCCTACTCTACCCTACCCTTCCCTACCCAACTCAACTCTACCGCACCTTATTCTACCCTAACCTACGGTACCCTACCCTAACTTAACCTCACCTCACCTAACCTAATCCAATTTTAGCATTGCTGGACAGCGCACGGAGCTAAGAATCGGTGAAGTAGCCCCCTTTACTGCCTTCTGAATACTAAACAAAGCTTGTGCGAGAAAAGAGAGAAGTAACCCCTTAATTTATTCAGACGGTGTAAAAAAATGATGTACCTAATTGTGGGCAAATCCTTCATATTACCCATCATGTGTTGTTTTTATTTATCTGTAAATTTATGTGTTGTTTTTATTTATCTCTCTCTCTCTCTCTCTCTCTCTCTCTTTCTTTCTTTCGTGGCTTTTTTTATCCTATCTTTTATAACTTTAGTCTCATCTTCTCCATCCCTCAAATTGCTCTAAGTAGACTTCTATTTCCACCTGTCTTAACTAGCCTTTCTCTCCCCTCTGCTTAATTTCCTTACTCTTACCTATGCTCAACTATACTCTTTTCACCTTAACTTGGCCCAGATTTTTCATCCTTTTGCTGCTTTTTTCACGGAAATTATTGGGAAAAGAGACAATACTGTGGTTCTGCATTCATTCCATAGCACTTCTTCGTTACTAGATTTTTTTGTTAATCTAAATCTACATTTCAGCATTCAAGATGGAGAGATGGCAATTTTAGGCCAGGCTAGAGTAAAAGGGGTATAGTTTTTATTGGCCTTTTAATTAGGTCCATCTGCTCTATCCTTAAATGCCCTTAGATGATTTCCTCCTACCTTTTCCTGTTTTTACCTTTATCTAACCTTTATTTTATTTTATTTTTTACGGACTTAGTAGAGAGTGGGAGGCAAGGGGGTCCGTGGGTTGCATCTTGGAGCTAACCGGAGGATCAGAGGGACATTATTACGTGAACCCAGAGAGGAGAGGTTTCTATTGAGGGAGGGTGAAGGGGGAAAGAAGGTAGTTTGTAGGGAAGAAGAGGAGGGGAGGAGAACGGGGTGTGTAGGGGAGGGAGAGTGGAAGGGGAGGAGCAGGGTTGGGTGGGAAGAGATGGGGAGGAAAGTAAAAGAAGAGTAAGGTTAAAGTAATGGAGGCTTGAAGGGAAGGTTATTATGGAGGGGAGGGGAGGGAAATAGGGGGAAGTGATGGGAAGGCTAGAGAAGGGGATGGGAGGAGAAAGGAAGGGAGGAGGGGCATTAAGAGAACCAATGACAGGAAGGGATAGGGACGAAAGGGAATGGAAAGGAAGGGAAGGGAGAACATGGGACTGAGAGGGATGTAGGGAAGAGGTTGTGGAAGGAGGGGGAGGGGTGACAGGAGGAGATGGGAAGACAAGGAAGGACGTGGTAGGGATGGGATGGGGATGCAAGGAGAGGAGGGAGGGATGGGGGAAGGAATGGGATGAAACGTAGGGGGCTGATAGAAAGGATTATTATTACGGAGAGGGAGAGGGGCTGGAAAGGGGAGAAGGTGAGGGTGTTAGAGCGAGGAGGGAGGTGGTAGGAAAGAAAGTGAAGGAGTTAGCACGGAAGGTGAAACGTACGACGTAGGAAAGGGAAGGGAAGGAGATGAGGAGGTGGGAGGGCAGAGCGTAGAGAGCAAATGAGGAAAGAGAAGGGGGAGACAAAGTAAGGTATATAGGGAGGGAAGGAAAGAGGGGAGCTGAAAGGAGGATGAAAGGCAATCAGTATAATTAGGGTTAGACTGAACAAGGGAGAATAAAAAGAATCTATAACTTTCTAGGAGTGATGAAGGCTTCTGTGAGATAATGAAAAACATCCGTACAAATGGACAGGCATTTTTGTTCCTGAATATAGGTGATGGTGACGCTTCAGCTTCCCTGTCTTTCCAGTTTTCTAGAATCTCTTCATGATTATTGTCAATGCATATAATACTTCCAGATATCCATCCCTTAGATGAATACTGGATCCACCCAAAAAGCCCTCAAGTAAGACCAAGTGTGATTGTGTTATGTATACTCGTTGCTTCGTAATAGCATTGTAAACGGATAACAGCATGCAGACTGGGGGCACTTGACCATTCCAGCGATGATTCAACGCCAAGGAAATTGTTTATGGAGGTCATTGGACACGAACGCAGAGTCATAAACATAAATGGAACTTTTACATCCGACAATTTTTCATGGAACATCGGGGTTTAGTGGCAGTTCTCTTATACAGGCAATTGCTGTCTAAAACTCGAGTGATGGGTGTTTGTGAGATAAGTAGTGAGTGGAGGTGAGTGTTCAGGACGCACAAGGAAAGGTAATTTGAGGTGGTTTGGCCAGATGAATGAAATTATGACAAGGTTGTAGGAGAGTGAGTTGGTTAGATATACAGTAATGTAGTAGCTGGATACGCAGTTGTAGGTACGAGGCTACATAAAGTATAACTACGAGTGATACGTAATTGGAGGAGGATGTGTAGGGGGAGAAAGGCCTGGGGTCCATATATCAAGGATGCGATTTTAGGCAACAGAATGGCAGGCAAATTAGAGTAAAGTATTGTAATTAAAGAACAAGTTGATGATAAATAGTAATAGAAAACAGAACTAAGAGTATTGTGTAAAGGAAGGAGTGTATGTAGAGGTCGAGGATGCTACTTCAGCCCACAGATCTATAGGCAAATTAGCGTCAGACCTGTGTTATGATCCACCACTACTATGGCCTATTGACTCACAGATAGGAATGCCTTTGCTACAAGATATAAATTACCAGAATTACTTGACTGTTTTTATTTTGTAGCAGATAAAAGAATATTCTCTCATTGGAACCCCCAGTAGGGAAGATATCTCACTAAAAAAAAAAGAACCTAACGCAGATAATGCACCGCAACAAGAACTACTTATGCCACTCTATTTCAGTTTTTTTCCCAATTCTCACAGCAATAATCGTCCACCATATCACCACCACTTCAGCTACGTCGTCAATCACCCACCACAACAACAATCACCACCACCCGTCACAGCAGCAATTATCCAACCATTCAGGACCCTCCACTACCACCACCAGCATTACTTTCAGAAGCAGTCACCACTACATCACCATCACCACCACCACCACCACCATTTTCAGGTACAATCCTCACCACACCACCACCACTTTCAGGTACAGTCCACACCACACCACCACCACTTTCAAGTACAATCCCCACCACACCACCACCACCACCTCCTGTGCAGTGTGTAGTTTCCACATTATGTCCACAGACTTCCCATCGACTCAATGTACCGGTTTATAATGTCATGCTGTAACTATCAGTTTATTTGATTACTTTCTCTTTCAGGTTACTCAGTCGGGTAGCTTATAGACAAAGTATTATATAATGTGACTTTTCCTTTCCAGTATTTCCTATGAAATTTCCATGTCAGTTTTTCCATGCTGCATGGTGGTTTTTCTCACTTTTTCCTGGAGGGTTTGGTGGTGGGGGGAGCCTTCTTGCTTTACTATCCTTATCCTTCAGCATGTAGAGTTAGATCTTGTAGTCATAGTTTTCTCTGTAACAAGCAGCCTCGAAAATTCCATAAGGTCTGTTGTTGTTTGCTTTCCTATGTAATCCTATGTAATCCACAACTACCACCTTCTCAACAATCTCCACTACCACCCCCACCACCACCATCACCACTTGCAGTCCTAGACTTCATCATCTCCCTCCCTCGCAACAGCAGTCTCCACCACCACATCTCCACCACATCAAACGTCCCCACCACCAGGGGTCATTACCAGTCGCCTTTCAAGCCACAAGCAGCTTCGTCAGCAAACCCAGCCCCGCCGCCCAGCCCCAGATCGCCTCTGGGTGACCTCATTTGGCTTTATTTTGTGTCATTTGAGGTGATGGGATTTGTTGTCACCTCCTCTCTGGTTCTGAAGAGAGAGAGAGAGAGAGAGAGAGAGAGAGAGAGAGAGAGAGAGAGAGAGTAACAGTGTGATTTAACTGTACTTTTAGTGTTCCCGATGAAAGAGAGAGAGAGAGAGGGAGAGTAACAGTGTGATTTAACTGTACTTTTAGTGCCCCCGATGAGAGAGAGAGAGAAAGAGAAACACCACTCAGACCGTTTACCATCCAGCGACGTGCCCGGTCACAACAGAAAATTAATAATAATAATAATAATAATAAATAATAAATGTAATAATAATAATAATAATAATAATAATAATAATAATACGCCACTCCAGGGTCCCGCAGACTGTAATATGGACCCGTATTCTCGTCGATTAAGGAAACTCCCATACACCTTTTCCTTACCGATTTATTTTTCTTATTACACTTTATTGTCCTCTTTTACGTTATTTAAATTCATCTAATATCGCCTCACTTTGCGTACATAATGTGAAAAAGAATATGAACTAGCCAGATTTTCAAATAAATCACTAAGGAAGAGGTGTTACAGTCATAATCCTTACTGTGTGCAGCGGATTCTTCGTTCTGCGGTGATTAAAGGATTTGCAACCACTTTATTAGACTGCGATCCTTTCCCGGGGAGGTAGTAAAGTGTAGGTTATTCCTTTACCATATAAATGATTAAGTTACACCTCTTCTTGTATTTTCCTTACCTACCTACCTACCTACCTACTTCCCTGCCTGCTTACATTCCTGCCTACTAACATTCCTAACTACCTACCCACTTCCCTACCTACCCACTACCCTACCTACTTACTTCCCTGCCTGCATGCATTCCTGCCTACTAACATTCCTACATACCTACGTCCCTACCTACCTACCCACTTCCCTACCTACTTACATTCGTGCCTAACAGCATACCTTACCTCCCTGTCTACCTCCTTTGCCAATAATCTTGTCTCCTTAACACCTCTTGCGTAACGATTTATTTCCCAAAAGTGCCCATTAACATGCTCTTTTTTTACCTCTTATGTCTGTTTAATACTGAGACAGATTTCATGAATAACACACAAGAATATAGCAACGGAGCAGATTTAGATATACATCGGTGAGGAAGAGGTGTTGGTGAGCTTCCTCACCGCATCAGATTACCGCCCCTTATCTGCTACCTAATTGCCTACCTACCTACGTAACTACTTTTCGACCTACCTCCCTATCTGTCTGTCTGCCTACCTTCCTACCTATCTACCTACCTACCTGTCTACGTCCATACTTACCTCCCTGCCAAGCTCCCTATCTACCTGCCTACCAACATCCCAGCTACTTCTCTGCCAACCTGTCTGCCTACGTACCTTCCTACCAGCATCCCGGCTACTACTCTGCCTACCTACTTGCCTACCAACATCCCGGCTACTTCTCTGCCAACCAGTCTGACTACCTACCTTCTACCAGCATCCCAGCTACTTCTCTGCCTACCTTCCTACCCACCTCTAGTAACTGAGGAGTTAATCAAGGCAGCATCTACCTCCTCCTATTAAAACAGTTCCTTCAAAGCTCAGTAAAATCGCTGTGCTAGCGGGGTATAAAATAGACGATGGAAATTAAGTCGCTAATAATACTGTGTTCAGGCGACGGCCATTCTCCATGGCTTGTATTCTTGTCGGTTAAGGAAGCTCCCTAACACCTTTTCCTAAGAGACGTATTTTTTTCATTACACGTTACTGTCCTTCCTGTGTTACATAAACCATTCTAATATCATCATTTTCTTCAAGGTTAACGCGCAAAGGGATACTGACCAGCCACATCCCCCCAAAAAAAAATGCTAAGGAAGAGGTGCTCCTGCAGTTATGTGGGTGATCTCGGAATGACACTCTGGCCTCCTTCGCGTCGGCACTTCACTAACTCCCTCACTCAAGTACTGTTTTTACTCTAACTTGGCCTAAAATTACCTCACTACCACCACCACCACCAGTCATCACCATCACCACTCATCACCACTTATCACCACACCACTCATCACATCACCACCCATCATATCACCACCCATCCCCACATCATCACTCATCATCGTATCACCATTCATCACCAGTTATCACCATCATCACCGTATCACTAATCACCACATCAACACCAATCACTTCACCACCATACAGTAGTATCACCAGATCACCACACTTTACCACTCATTACTACTCATCACCACATCATCACCACGTCACCACTCACACCACACCATATCTTTACACAACTCATCATCTCACCACTCGTCAGCACATCACCACTCATCACCACATCACCACTCATCACCACATCACCAGTCATCACCACATCACCACTCTCACCACATCACCACTCTTCACCACATCACCACTCATCACACTACCATTCATCACCACACCACCCATTATCTCATCTCCATCTTAAATGCTGAGTGGTAACAATAGATTAACATTAAAGTGCTGGTCACGAAGAAGTGCTGTGGAAAGGATACAGCCTAGAGTCATAGTACTGTCTGTCATTAATGCTGCGTGAAATATGCTACAAAGGGTCCATAATTTGGACCAAGTTAAAACGAAAAGAGTATAGCAGACCAATTTCTTCTGCTAAAGGTAAGACTGGGATTGGAAGGGACAGACACAGCCTTCTTTCAAGCTTCAATTGCTGGAATTATTCTTTATCTAAAAATCGACGTCTGGAGGTAAAAATGAAATAAAGTATTCGTTCTAGGCCTGAAGGGGATAGCATTATTTACAAAGTTCCTCGAACTGTAAATTCACGCACATCCGCAAACACGCACATCCACATGCACACACATCGACAGGTACACATGCGTGGTGACACATTATAAAATTTTATTCTTGCTTCTCCGACACAATTCTCTTCAGGTCAGTTGAGCATCCTGACAGTGATTTTATTTTATTTATTTATTTTTTATTTTTATTGAAAGATCAAGGAACCAAAGGCCAGCAGCCCGCAAGTTGTTCCCTCCAAGAAATAAATAAAAACAAGAGAGACAAATTCAAGATTCATTCATTTCAAGATGCCCGGACACACTGCGTTTGAAAGACTGGAGATCGTAGGCAGTGGGAAATACAGACATAGGCTTCGAGTATACCAAGCCTCTCAATTTTCAAAGCTATCTTCTAAGTTGACTATACACGTCTAAAAACAGCAATAAGGAAATAAAAAAAGACATCACCCGTAATAGATTAAATATGGTGTTTATTCTGCGTTGCTACGTACAAGACGCCTGGTGGTCTGAAGGCCCGGACGCTCCACTCGGAATGACGGCCTTGCGTAGTTTCGATCCTCAGGATGTGACTGGAGGTATTTTGATTACGTAATGGTACCTTGGGAGGTATGCTGGTTGTCCATCCTTAAATGTAATGGATTACGTTAGCCTAGCCTCGGGTCCCTATCCTTCTAAGGGTGTAATAAAGGTTGTTTTTGTGGGTTTTACACACACACACACACACACACACACACACACACACACACACACACACACACACACACAGATTAGCATAAGCAACCATACATATGCACAGATGGACGGTGGTGGTGGTGGTGGTGGTGGAGGCAGGGAACCCTAACATGACATTTCATTAGGATGTCATACAAAGGTCTTTTTAAGGGCACATAATGGCACCATTTACACGCCATGGCATTGTTGGAGGGTGGCTGGGGCGATGGACGGCCGCACACCACTGCCAAAACACCTTTAATGAGGCACATTGTGTGAGGGAATAATTTGCATATATTACCAGCACAAGACCTCATTAACTCCCATTGATGGTGATGTGAGCAAACACTACGCTGCTTAAGTAGTTTGTAAATATATTTCAGTGGAGAGGCTGGCGGCATAATGCAGCTAAAAAATGTGCTGTTCAGCTTTTGCCTGTATGAGGAATTTTAGTTAACATCGCTTCAGAAAAGCCCCATGTTAATGGTAAATCTTGATCGATAAGAATTTAGTCCATTTGTACTGAGAAATACTAGTATTATTGGAAATGCGTGTGTTGATTTCATAGCTGCCCTTATATCATACCTGGTGCGTGGGGGTCGGATAAAATGATGTTTAATTGAGACCATAACAAAGCTTTCTGCAAAGTGCAGATTCCTTCTACAGACAATTTACATTTCTTCTCGACACAAGAACACAAATTATGTTCCTATTATATATATATATATATATATATATATATATATATATATATATATATTTTATATATATATATATATATATATAAATATATATCTATATATATACAGTATCTATCTATCTATCTATCTACCTATATATATATATATATATATATATCGATAGATAGATAGATAGATAGGTAGATACATAGATATGCAGGAACTTCACTTCACCGTGCAGAAATGTATGCAGACGGACCACAGGAAAAATTAAAATAGAGACAAAAGTAATTTCACATACAACATCCTCATTATGAAAGTACTAACTGTCGCTATTTCCATTTCTCCTTTGGTCAGTTTTATATATATATATATATATATATATATATATATATATATATATATATATATATATATATATATATATAGCCAGACGCCTCAATCCCGTTTGGGGTGGCCACAAACAAATCGCCTCCAAGTCGCCCTGTCCCCCGCCATTTCACTGCCCTGCTCCCAACTCACACCCCCCGCTCTCATATACCTCTCCACCCCATCCCACCAACACATCCTCGGCCTCCCCCTCCCTCTTCCCCCCACCACCTCACTCACATACACTCTGTTCGTCAGTTTTTCACCCGTCATCCTCTCCACATGGCCAAATCACCTCAGTGTGTTCCTCATAACGCTTCCTATCACATCCACATCAACACCACAACGCTCCTTTATATCCTCATTCGTCAGCCTTTCTCTCCATGTGACTTCACAGGCTCCTCTTAAATAACTCATTTCCACTGCTCTCACTCTTGACTTGTGTCCTTCCAACAATGTCCAAGCTTCACTTCCGTACGTTAAAGTTGGTATCACAATACTGTCACGTAGTAACTTCTTCACTTCCATGCTCACTTCCCTGTTTCTTGTCACTGCTTTCAAAGAACCAGCAACCTTTCTTCCCTGCTGTACCCTTTCAAGCACTTCACCCTCCAAACCTCCATCCTTACTCATCACACTACCCAGGTACTTAAACGTACTCACATTTTCCAATTCCTCACCATCCAACCTCGCTGTACATTCACTGACTTCACCTCTCTCAAAGACCATCACTTTACTCTTCCCTACATTCACATTTAGATTCCGTTTCTTACACACTCTCCCAAATTCATCCACCAAGCCTTGCAGCTCCCCTTCGTCTTCACTCAACAACACAGTATCATCTGCAAACAACAGTACAGGGAGTTTCCAAACACTATCCTCTCTCACCAGGGCCACTCCAACATCCACTACCCTACCTTGTACCTCTTTTATTACCCCATCCATGTACAGATTGAACAACCGTGGAGACATGACACATCCCTGTTTCAACCCAACTTTCAAAGAGAAAAATTCACTTAGTTCACCATCCACACGCACTGCAGCCTTCGCACCGTCGTACATACTCTTCACAGCATTCAACAACTTCCCATCTGCAACATATATTCTTAACACTTCCCACAATCCTTATCTATCCACCCTGTCATATGCTTTCTCCAAATCCATGAAAGCCGCATACAACTTCTTTCCCTTCTCTAGAAACTTTCCCACTAAAGATCTAAGAATGAATATCTGATCTACACAACCTCTTCCCTTCCTAAAGCCTCCCTGTTCTTCTCCAACTAATTTCTCTGTTCTTTCTCTAACTCTGTCAGTAAGTATCCTACCATACACCTTTCCTATTATACTAAGAAGACAAATGTCCCTATGATTACCACACACTTCTTTTTCCCATTTTCCTTTGTACAAGGGAATAATTATACATGACTTCCAATCCTCCGGGACTCTACCTTCCTCCCAGGCCAATCTGCACATCTTCCACATCCATTCTACTACTATCTCTCCCCCATGCTTCAGCATTTCACCACACACTCCATAAATTCCTGGGGATTTCCCCGATTTAACTTTCTTCATTGCTTCCACAGCTTCTATCCTACTGATTTCTTCCTGTCTTCTCACCTCCCTTCTTCTCCCAGCCATTCCCCAGCCACTTATACTGGCATTACTTCCATCCTCTACGTTCAACAATTCCTTAAAGTGTTCTCTCCATCTGCTCACTTTTTCTCCCTTCTCCACTAGTAATCTACCATTTTTATCTTTCACTCCCCTGCTAACTTCACTTCCACCCTGTCTTACTCTTTTCACCTCTTTCCGGAACATTTTCTTACAGTCCCTCCACTTTACACTCAAATTCCTTCCAAATTCCTCATCCACTCTCTTCTTACTCTCTCTTACTAATCTTTTCACCTCTCTCTTTCTTTCTACATATAACTCTCTCTTCCGCCTCTCAACTTCTTCCACGCCCCTATTTCTCATCCATTCATTGTATGCTTTCTTCTTTTGTGCTACCAGCCTGTTTCACCTCTTCAGTCCACCACGCTGTTCCTTGCACCCCCCTCCTTCTTCTCTTCCTTCCACACACCACATCACATGTTGCACATATTTCTTCTGTAAATATCCTACACACACCTTCCACGTCTCCCATCTGCTCCAATTCATATTTCCCCAATCGTTCCTCCACTTCTCTCTTATACTCTGCCTTTTTCTCATCCTCTTGTAACCTCTCCACTCTCCTTGCAACTACTCCTTCCTTTCGTCTTTCCCTTCTTCTATTCCTCCATCTTACTTGAATTCTAATTCTGGCCACCACCAAGTAGTGGTCAGAAAGTCCACTCCCCCAGCCTCTATAAACTCTTGCATCCATTACACATCTTCGCATCCTTTCATCCACACACACATAATCAATCATTGCCTTCCTTTCACTCAGTTCACCACCCACCCTTCTCATCACTCGCCATTTATACCTGTGGATCATTTTATGCCTGACGAGGGTATTGGCTATCACCAACCCCCTCCCAGCACAAATGTCCACTAACGCACTGCCATTCTCATCTATCTCAGCAGGCACACCCCACTCACCAACTATTCCATCCACCTTCACATTCCCAACTTTACCATTCATATCACTAATCAAAAACACTCTCTCATTCCTTCCAAACTTTTCCATGCACACTTCTACATTTGTCCAGAACTCTTCTCTCACTCTTCTAGCACGATCTTGCGTTGGCGCATACACACACACACAATCGCCCACATTTGTATTCCAACTTTCAACTTTACCCACACAATCCTTGACCCAACTGATCCATACTGTCTTATGCTCCTCTTCCATCTTTTACTCACAACTATACATACTCCTTCCTTTGGCCTCTCATTTTCACCTACTCCTGCACATATACCCCATCCATACTCCCATTCTCTCACACTTTCTCCTCTCCATTTTGTTTCAGTTATTCCACATTCATATATATATATATATATATATATATATATATATATATATATATATATATATATATATATATATATATATATATATATATATATATATATATTTACGCTCCTGCCCGGGAATAGAGCGTCTTTATATGTTGGAGAGAGACACATTACACGCCTGTGTACTGATGTTTTTTATGCCCCTGACCCCAGACCTCTAGACAGAAGTCAGGCATTGATGTTACTACACCACGATGTGATAAAAGCAGAGACACCTTAATTTTCTGACGAACCAAGTAAATCCATTATGGGAGGGTTTCCATCACATTACGCGTGTAATGTGTCTCTCTCCAATATATATATATATATATATATATATATATATATATATATATATATATATATATATATATATATATATATATATATATATATATATATATATATATATATATATATATATATAATGGCTGAGGATAAATAGGAGTATGGTAAGGAAATATTCATTTCTCGACTTAACCTTAAGGATTCAATGCACTTAGCCAGGGCTCACTGCTCTCCGTTTGAAAATTTTTGTACGATTGAAAATGTCGTAAAGGAAAATATATAACATTGGCCGTATGTGCAAAGGGTCACAGCATTCCGAACACGCCTCTGGGATGGGTGTGGGGGGGCAGGGTGGAGGGTGGGTAAGGGTGGAGGGCGCGGCGCCACACGTAATCTGATTGCTGGTAGCGGGTGGGTGGGTTGGGGTGGGGTTAAATGGGTTGGGGTAGGTGGGGTCAGGGTGGATAAGGGATTGGTGGGAAAGATGGCAGCTGCAGGTTCTTCGTGCCAAACTTCTTGTAAGCCCGACGTTAAACCTTTTCTGCTGTCCAACAAGTTTCTCATCATCACCATTATATATCATTAGGTATTAGTTTTTTTTTATAATATGTCCCAGCTTGACCGATCGTTCCCAAAAGCCCAGCAGTCCTCCTGTACTGTATGCCGCACATCTTCCTTTCCCCCTTAGCAATATTTTTCTTGATGTTTGTATTCTGTGCCTGAAGATGGTGAAAATGTCTCTACTCTCTGCGTCACCAGACCATTCTTTTGCCTCTTGTCGACGACGAGAACACTGCCCAGAATACTAGTGTGTTATTTACTATCATCATTCAATCAATCAATCAATCATTTCCTGTGGCACCCCACGGGATGCATAGGGCCTTGATGAACTCTCTCCACCAATAATTGTGTCTTGTTTACTATCAAGTATGGGGGAAATTGAATTCTGATTACATTATATTAGCTCCTTCGACGACACTTTACTGTGACAAGTCTTTGCAGAAGTATGTTTAGCTCTAGTGACGTTTCGTTGTACTGTACTTTAAAGATTACATTAGAGCAGAATGTAATTCCGTAAAGGCTCCCTCACAACACGCCATTAGATCACTCAACTCCACAAACACCATACTAACCAACCCTACACAACACGCATCTGACGGCATCAACTCCGTGCCACCCACACAACATATGCTTCTTACAAAAGTAGACCTAAATACAGCCTATGATGCCATCCCTCGACGCAAACCAATCACCAAAATCTACAACACAGGCATAAATAACAACAAACAGTGGTTTGTCTACTACTTATCCGACAGGCAAGCTCATGCTACACTCCACTGCAAGTCACCATAAACACAAACCCTCACTAATCGAGTTTCATGGGGCCCTGTTCTTTCTCTCACACTTTTTAGCATATGCATGCATGACATTCCTACATGCCAGCCGTTCACAAACATTGCATCATGTGCAGGTGACATTATCATAACAAAGAAACGAGACAGCACACAGCAGACACAGATTGCACACTGCAACAAGACTACCTTAACACACTTCAGGCACGGGTCGAGGATGACAGGCTGATAATCTCTTGAGTCAAATCTACCACCACACTTACCACCACCAGCAGTCATGAACACAGGCACACCCCTAACATTACACTATAACAAAGTACCGTAGCCGTGCCACACACCCTCCACTAAAATCCTTGCAGACATATGGCACTGGATCCACCTTCGAAAACCACATACAAGACATGAAGAGGTGGTGCATCCCCAGAAAACAAACCTGGGGCAGGGACAGACTTTGGATAACAAAAAGAAAAGTTTCCCGGCTCAACAAACGATATATTAGGTCAGTGATGCCATGTGCCTCCCTGAATTGGGCCCCCATCCTGTCTAACACCCACTAGAACATCATACAGAACAATACTCTATGCATCACCACTGGCAACACCAAAACCACACCCACAGCTCACTTATGCTAAGAATCAAAGTCTTCACTGGTAAAGAATATCTTGACATGAGAGAGGCACAGTTCTACGTGGTAGTCAATGCTACCTGTGTCATTATGTAACAAAGCCACACAACACAACTACGCCCATACAGCAAATATTTCCAGACCCTCTTCAACAACATTAATTCACTTCCAGATATCCGAGCAGTAGCGACACAAAAACACGAACATACTCTCTCACGTGCAAGGTAATACAACACCTCGATCAGAACACTATACTTCAAGCCCCCTTCCCGAGATCCAACCGTCAGAGACCTGATCGAGTTCAGCTAGGTAGGCTTAGATCAGGACATAACCCAGCCCTCCTCAGTTACCAGCTTAGATTCAGGTTGGATGGAATCAGAGATGACACGTGCCCTGCCTGTAGAATAGGCCCACACAATATAACACACATTATGGAGTACTACGTAACACACAACGACGCAGACATATCAAGAGTGTAGGGAATGTGTGGGATGACCTCGTCGAGACAACTGCATAGCAGCAGTTGACGGGTCTGCTAGGCCAGCTGTGGCCACGGCTGAGCAACAGTAACAATAACATATAATTAGTTACCGAAACACTTTTCTCGGCATTAATTGCCTAATCATCATTATATTTCAACAAAGCCAACCCCAACCACCACCACAACCTCCACAACAACTATACATCCAGCGCCACAGCAACCAACCACATCACAACAAAGCAATCCCACCGCCACAACCACCAAGAGAGTAACACTGGCATAACAACTACCTCATCAGCTAAGACAATCATTATCATCAACCACAATCACCACCATAACAGCAAGACAATCCCATAAGCTTCACCACAGCAACCACATTTCCCCCCAAACCACCACTACCAACCAACCACCACAGCAAGTGTAACAGTATCTCCTCATCTAGCACCATACCAAGACCCCCACCACCACCACCACCACTACCACAGCTACAACCCACACGCCCTACCACCCACAGTACCATCAAAACAATGCCCCGTTCAACACAACAACCACCATACCTATAGAAGCTGGCACACAAACTCCTCAAAAAATGAAAGAAGTGATTCATGCCCCTACCACCATCACGACAGTCACTTCCAGGGCAACACCACAACACCAAAACAGTCGCACCCCCCACTAAGCAAAAATCAACACAACACCACAACAATCCTCAACCTACTCCTCATTACGTCTCAGAGCACACGTCAGAAGCATTCTCCACCACGTATTGCCTCCTACAGTCACAGTACAATCACCATCATGATAGCTACAATCTCCCCTGCTTCCCCATCACTGCAGCAATAGACACCATCCTCCTTACCCTCCACCACCACAACAGACAATCCTCCTTCCCACCACCACAATACTTGTACACACATTCCTCCTTCCCCACCACCACAACAGAGACAATCTCCCTTCCCCGCCACCACAGCAGACACTATCCTCCTTCATCACAAGAAGTGCAATTTTCCTTTCCCTCCACCGCTACATTGGCTACAGTCTTCCTCATTTCCCACCATCCCCACCACCACAGTAAACACAGTCCTCCCCCCCCCTCCCCTGCCTCTAAACACAGCCAAACACAGACTCCAGCGTCCTCAGCCACACAGCCGTCACGCAGGGAGACAGCCGGGTTGACAGCGGTGTTTGTGGCGTCAGTGGCGGCCGAGTTAATGAATATTCTTTGATTCGCTGGCCACCCTGACACCTCCCCCCTAGCTAGAGAGATTGGAGGAGAGAGCGGAGAGATGGAGAGACTGGAGATAAGATATTGAAGATGAGAGACCAGGAAGATGGAGAGAGACTGGAGAGATGGAAAGGTTGAGAGATTGGAGAGATTAAGAAAGTGATAAGATGAAGGGGCTTGAAAGATGAAGAGACTTAAGGGAAAAGAGTTTGATGAGATGGAGAGACTGGCAAGATGCAGAGACTGGAGAGATAGAGAGACTAGAAATACCATAGGGTTTTGTGAAGAGATGGAGGGGGAGACAAGTGAACAGAATGGAGGAAAGAAAGATATGAGAGTTCCCGAATACTCCCACACACACTCACACGAGAGAGAGAGAGAGAGAGAGAGAGAGAGAGAGAGAGAGAGAGAGAGAGAGAGAGAGAGAGAGAGAGAGAGACAGACAGACAGACAGACAGACAGACAGAGAAAGAGAGGTGGGTAAGTGGTGGTAAATTAGCTGATGGTGAAGATGCAGATGTTTCTCAAGATGAAGGTGTTGGGATAGATCAATAGGTAGCAGATACCATTAACCCCTTAACCGCGGGGCGTCACTTTCGTGACGCTCGGCTACAATGGATCATACCGTGGGGCGTCACTTTTGTGATTCTGTTATTTTGAATTATCCCGGGCTCTCAAGTGGTGGCTTGTATCATATATCAGTACTGCCAATGTCCAACACTAGTCAGCACTCCAAATCTCATCTGTACTCCCATCCATTGTTGACATTTTAGCTATTTTACCCCCTTCCTGACTCCCCTCCCTACCTGCCCTCCATTACCCTCTCCTCTCACCTCCCACGCCGCGCTGCGCTACGGAAATTTCCCCCTTCTCTTTCCACAGATTTCATCCATTGAAATAAGCCCTATGCCCTATATTTTTACCCAATAATATATACCAAAAAAAAAAAGGTAAGTGATAGTGTTATACTCCAGAAATTGCCTAATTATCACCTGACAACACCTCATGTGCATTCATTCACTACATTACCACGGTAATTTCCCCTTTGATTTATGCCTTGTAATCGATGTCTGTAATAAAAATATATATCAGAAAGGAAGGGAGAATCCTAATTGACATTTACATTCACCTGGAACTACCTATTTCTTTATCTATTGCCGAGATTTTCTACCTATAAAAAATTAGCATGTAAGTTAGCAGCAGTAAGCCTAAAGTGTCATTGTCAACCCTTCCCTTCTCAGATAATTTACCCCCTTCGTGACTCCCCTCCCTACCTGCCCTCCATTACCCTCTCCTCTCACCTCCCACGCCGCGCTGCGCTACGGAAATTTCCCCCTTCTTTTTCCACAGATTTCATCCATTGAAATAAGCCCTATGCCCAATATTTTTACCCAATAATATATACCAAAAAAAAACAGGTAAGTGATAGTGTTATACTCCAGAAATTGCCAAATTATCACCTGACAAAACCTCACGTGCATTCATTCGCTACATTACCACGGTAATTTCCCCTTTGATTTATGCCTTGTAATCGATGTCTGTAATAAAAATATATATCAGAAAGGAAGGAGAATCCTAATTGACATTTACATTCACCTGGAACTACCTATTTCTTTATTTATTGCCGAGATTTTCTACCTATAAAAAATTAGCCTGTAAGTTAGCAGCAGTCAGCCTAAAGTGTCATTGTCAACCCTTCCCTTCTCAGATAAGCTGCGGCATTTAGTTCCTTGTCCTCCACTGCAGAGACAACATGTCGCACTCGCGCCCCGCCATTCCTGCCGCTTCTGCGCCCATTGCAAAGGGCCCCGTGACCTCTACCCCCAAGAAAAGTGTTGAGGCAAGCAGGAAAGGCCTCAGTGACTCTGCAGTGGCACAAGAACTTGCTGAATTGTCGATGATAATAATGGACAGCGATTTTGACGATTCCGGTGAATCGTGTGATGAGCCGGGTGAAGTTATCGCGCCAGAAACAGCGACAACAAGTGCTCCTACCAGTGAATCTGTGTCTAGCTCCAAGGGAAAGGAGCCTTTAGTGCAGGAAGGAAAAGAATTTGGGAAGGGAGTGAAAAGGCGGCGTGTTAGCCCCAGAACAATGCCCCCACGTGACCCAGCCCGCCATGAGTCACGAGAGCATTCACCTCCCCGTTCCCCAAGCCCTGCTTTACTCATCTCGTCATCATCGTTGGCTGAGTTATCTCCGGAGTCTTCGTCGTCGGAGTCACCACCAGCATCAACAGTGAAGGCCGGCCGTAGAGGTAGAGGTAGATCTAAGAGAGTGAGAAGTAGTGTAGCTAGTAGGGTAAGGGCTGCTAGTGCTGTACGGCAACCTAGGGTCAGTGCGAGTGACCTTGACCGAGATAAGCCTCCCTCTCAGCCAACGTCCACCACCACCACCACCACCATCCCTCTACCGCCACGCCAGGGAATCCTGGACGCCTTCGCGTGGACGGAAGGGTCAGATTTTGTCCCCGAAAACCTGGTTTTCGATGAGAGCTCGTCAGGAGTTCAGCCTGCCTTCACTATGGACGAAAATGCTGAGTGTGTCGACTACCTTTTGGCCTTCCTAGATGACGAAGTCATGCAGCACATATGTGATGAGACCAACAGGTTCGAATCACAACGTGCTGCTAGTGGTACAGGTGCAGCCAAGATGCAACAGTGGACCATGCTGGGAGTGCAGGAGCTGTATGTGTCCTTTGCCCTCATGCTTCTTATGCCACACTCCAAGAAGCATGAGTTGGAAGAATACTGGTCCATGGACCCCTTACTACCCTCACTGACCTTCAACAAGTACATGGCCAGAGATCGCTTCCGGAACATCATGGGAAACCTGCACTTTGCCGATAATGATGTACCTTCCCAAACCGACCCACTCTGGAAGATCCGGGAGATTCTGAACAGAATGAAGGATAAGTTCATGTCATTCTTCCACCCATTTCAGAAGGTTGTCATTGATGAGTCCTTGGTTCTGTTCAGAGGACGTCTTCGGTTTGTCCAGTACATTCCAAGCAAACGCCATCGCTTTGGAATTAAGTTCTTTGTACTGTGCGACTGTAAGACGGGGTACATCCTTGACTTCGTCATATATTCAGCCAGCACTGTCGATCTCGATAAAACACACCCCAATGGCTTCTCAGGCTGTGTAGTGAAAGTGCTCCTAGAAAAGTATTTTGGTGGGAATCATGTGCTGTATACAGACAACTACTATACAGCACCGAAACTTGCCAAATACCTTTCTGAGCACGGCATTGGCTCCTGCGGCACTGTGAAAAGTAATCGTGCCAACTTCCCCAAATTCCCAGAGGCGGGAAACTCGCAGCGAGGAGACATGCACCTACGCAAGTCTGAGAAGATGCTGGCAATACGGTGGCATGACAAGAGAGTCGTGCACATGCTCACCACCGTACATAAGGGGGAGATGAGAGACAGTGGGAAGGTCGACCGTAGGACAGGAGAACCTGTGATGAAACCTGATGCTGTGTTGGACTATAATATAAACATGCGGCTGGTGGACAAGTCCGACATGATGATTGGTGAGATCGACTGCCTCAGGAAGAATACTAGGCGGTACAGGAAAGTTTTTCTGCATCTCATAGATATGACGATGCTGAACGCCTTCATCCTGTACAAGATGAAGGTAAAGCCACCCAAGTCGTTCTCCCTGAGGTTGTTCGCCAGGACTTGTGTCCAGCAGCTGCTGGAAAAATATGGTAAGGTGCAAGCAGCAACTCCAAGGCGCCATCCAGTTACACTTCCCGACCAACTTGAGCAGAGGGCGTATATGGATCGGCACAGACTTGAGCTAATGCCTGCCACAGGGAAAAGGAAGGCTGCGATTCGCAGGTGTCAGGTATGTGCGCATACCACACGCCGCACACCTGAGCATAAACGCACCTCTTGGCAGTGCGCTGAATGCCAGGTTCCCCTCTGTGTAACCTGCTTCTTCGATTATCACAGCCAGAAGCAGTTCTAACAGTGCAAGTGTGGAAGCAGAATTATTTGGAAATAATGTGTAAATAATGTGTAAATAGCAGGTGAAAGCAGTGGATGTTCAGTTCATATGATTGAACAGTGTATTATAGTTTCATCTTACTGAAAGTGACAGTGAATAACATATTGTAAGTAAAATAGAAGGGTAAATATTGAAAATAGAATAGAAAATGTAAATAGTAATGTAAGTAATTAGTAATATAAGAATATGAGTACAAATAATTTATGTTATAACAGTGAGAGTGAATCCGTGGCTCTCTACGTATTTTACTGACTGAAAAATAGAATGACTTCAGTGACAATAAAATAATACGACTGAAGGAAACTTATGGAGAAAGACTCCAGATATATATAAGTGTGATATAGTAATAGAAATATAAAGTGTGAGGGGTTTTATGAATAATAAATGACAGAGTGCCTAGAGCGAACTAGCCCAAGTGCGGCGATCAGACGCGCTCGTAATTTCCATTGCTTTCACACTGTTTTTTTTTTTAGTATGGATCCCAAACTACTTGAAAATGGTAGAATAGTGTTTATAGTGTTTGTATCTGGCTGTGGTAATCATATAACGGGTTGTCGGGAAGTGTAAAGTGGAGACTTAGTTACCCTACTTCAGAGGTCTCCACAAGTCCTACAGAAACTGACGAAGGCTCAACAATCATTCCAGGAGAAAGCTGAAGGTATGTGCTATAAGCATATATAATTTTATTATTCTAGGACTAATAACTGATTTTTAGCAAATATTTTTTGAGAGTCTGTCGGAGCCCAAATAACCCCGCGGGACACGCAAGTAATTGGTAAACAAGCCCGCGGTGTAGGGGTTAATGAGCAACACGCCAGTCAGTGTGGCACGTCTGAAGCTTAACAATGTATGCAGGGAATCAAGCATAATAAGTGAAACATACATAGTTATTCACGCGAGTATCGAAATAAAGTCAAGCAGTGTATGTGTATGTGTGTCCGTGCGTTTGTTCGCTTCTTTCGCGAGAACGGTATGTCGGCCTAATTCTTCTTGCATTAGGTCGGGGTAACTCCAGAGAATGTCAGAAAAAATTGTCAATCGCGTGGGACGCAACAGTGTGAAATTGTCGGAAATCGCTACATGCGAGAATGTCTGTCTGTGCGTTTGTTCATTTCTTTCACGAGAACGGTAATAAACATCGACTTAATTCTCTTTGCATTACGTCGGGTTAAGTCCAGGGAGTATCAGAAAAATGCTCCCCCAAATTTGGTGATCTCGCGCAACGCGACGGCAAGAAATTGTCGGAAATCGCAACAAGCGAAAATATGCGAAAATAATTTTTTTTTTCAACTTTTTGGACAGAATTGGTCACTGTGGTTCAATAACGGTATGGAAACAAAGATAATGGTATTTGCGAAAAATTTGGTGATGGATAGAATATTAGTCCCGCAGATTTTTACAGGCAAGCATTAGTAATGTACAGTACGAGTATACAATTCGAGAGTGTCCGGATTCGTTTGTAAAGGTCTTAGAAGTAAGGTATGAGGACACACACACACACACACACACACACACACACACACACACACACACCATAATCTCCTCTCTCTCTCTCTCTCTCTCTCTCTCTCTCTCTCTCTCTCTTACTCTCATATACAAAACAAACCAGGCATGTAGTACCAAACGACGTCACTTTCCTTTCAACCTTCACGTCTCATATCCTCCCACTCACCCACATGCTTCCATCTTCCAAAATTTCCCCATTCTCGTTTTTCATATGTATCAAAAAGTACAAAAATAAAAATCTAACCTCGCGTGCTGTCACTGGCAGCATATGGCCAGGCTCTCACACGGTGCAGTGGCGGGTCTTGGAGGCGGGAGGGTCGTGGGTCGTATCCCGTGAAGTTATGGAATGAAAATGATAACAATTGATGGCCTGCGAAATGGCTAATAAAATAGATGGCTTATGAAATGCGTGGAGAAAAAAATATATGACATACGAAATGGCCTATGAAAAAAAGAAAAAAAGTTTACGGAATGATAAAAATAAAAGCCTTCCCGTGAGCTTTTACCATGAAAAAAAAAAATCGACAAACGCGAGGGGAAAGAAATATTGAATTTAAGTTTGATGCGTAACAAAAGGGGGAAGAAACGAGCTTGAGTTGCAGCCCACTGTTTGAAATTTATAAAGATGACCTAAGCGAAGGAGAAGAGGATATACTGAATATAGGTATGATCGTTTATAGAAGGGAAAAATATATATATAGCACAAAACTCGTAAAGACGACAAAAGCGAAGCGGGAAGTTTTGCTCCGTAAACTTGGAATCGGTTTTAATTGCGGAAGGATACGAGGAAGAACATTTGAAAAGATGACAATAGCGACTGAAAGAGGGGTAAACAAAAAAGTTGATAAATAATAATAATAATAATAATGATAATAATAATAATAATAATAATGATAATAATAATAATAATAATAATAATAATAAAGGCACTCAAGCTCCCATAACTCATTGTTTACTAAAAATCATTCGTTTGGCATATCGACCTTGAGAGGCAAGATGAGGACAGAATTAACCTGACTCGCCTCATTAGGCAATCAGCTGAAGGAAACCGTCTGAGATTAGCTGGAAGAGAATGCTAGAGCTGCCCCGAGCATGAGCAAGGTAAAAAGGAAGGTCTGAGGTGTGGGAGGAGAAGTGAATTGTTCTTGAGACAAATTGCAAAAAGTCAGGAGAGAGAGAGAGAGAGAGAGAGAGAGAGAGAGAGAGAGCAGAACAGAACACAAAGGAGAATATGCAAGAAAGTGTCGCATTCCATGTTGCTCAGTAGATGTCGTAACACCCCTTCCTTCGCGATTTAATCTGCCACTAACACTTCAGTATTCTCTTGTATTTTAGTGATGCACACCATATAAAAAAAAAAGACAAGCACTTTTTATGTGGCGTAAAATATTGACGCCAAAATTACCTGACCGTAACATAACTACCGACTAATCCCCGACCAAACCCGACCATAACAAATTTTGCCCAACAATCCCCCGACCGGACTCGACCCGACTTTTGGCTTTGATGCCGGTGGGAAAGTCTTGAGGTAAGTTGAGCTGCTGCCTTAATATAGAAGTGTGGTGGAGGGAGAAGCCCCATGGAGACACCCTGTATTCTCCACCCACAAATTGGTAACACTTCCTTGGCTTCCTTGTTGGCAGGCCTGATGGTGCCTCTCACTACCTTTCTTCCTTCCTTCTTTCATTTTTTTTTTTCCATTCTCCTCCCTCCTTTCGTTTCTTGTTTCTCTCTTTCTTTTTTTGTTTCTTTCCATCCTACCTTCATTTCTTCCTCCCTTCCTTCGTGCCTTCTGTCTATCTTTTTTCCCTTTCCTTCCTAATTTTTTCCCCCTTCGTTTCTTGCCTTCCTTCCCTCTTTCCTGTCTTCCTTTTTTCATATTCCTATACTTCCACCCTTCCTTCCCTCCTTTCTCTTGTCTTTCCTTCCTTCCTTCCTTTCATTTCTTTCCTCCCTTTCATGTTTCCTTCCCTCCTTCCATCTTTCCTACATTCATTCGATTTTGTGGTTCTAATTATGGCTCCCAACCTCATCCTTCCTTTCATCCTTCCTTTCGTCCTTCCTTCCTTCCTTCCTTTCTTCCATCCTTCCTTCCTTCTTCCCTTCCTTCCTTCTTTTTCACCTGCTTCATGAATGCCAAGCATATACGAGCCGGTGTGCTTCCTGTCGTGGTGTGTGCTTGCTTGGAGATGACTCTGATATAAATCTTCACCACTCCATGCTGTCCAACCTACAATATCCATTTTCTTTGAGTGTACTGGCAAACATTTTCTTTTCACGTGAGGGGAATGGGTAACTCCAAGAAATTGAATAGTACGTCGTGGTTGCATGGATTTGTGTGATTCATAGCCACGAGGTAGGACTGAGTCTCCATCCGACAGCCAACTTTGCTGAAAGGGGATTACGGATCTTCCCCCGCCCTGCCCAACTACCTATCAGCATCCCAGCCTCTGATGTTCACTCCTGTCCGTCTGACCCTGTCCATTTATTGTACCCCCTCCCCCTCACACACACACACACACACACACACACACACACACACACACACACACACACACACATACACACACACACAATAATATGTATCACCCTCCATTCGGCAAAAGTGACTACGAAGTATTAAATTACAACTTCAGGATTGCATATGACATAGTTAATACCAATGAAAGTTACAAAAAGAGCCTTAACTACAAAAAGGGCAACTATTATGACCTAAAGAAATACTTCTTAGAAATAGATTGGGAAAAAGAGCTTAGAGGACAAGATTTAAATGGTATATATAGAAAATTCTGTGAACTTTATGAAATAGGAGTCCAGAAGTACATCCCACAGCACAAAGAAGCAGAAAAGAAAATAAAGAAATGGTTTAATACAGAAAGTAAAAAATCAAAAGAAAAAAGAGTTTTGTTGTGGAACAGATACGGAAGACACAATAGTGAAAGGGCATATAACAACTATAAACATGCAAGAAACGATTATACAAGAATAAGGAGGGAAGCCCAAAAACAGTTTGAGGAGGATATCATAAATAAAAGTAGTGATCAGCCGAAGCTATTTTACAGCTACATCAGAAGCAAAACCAAAGTAAAAGATAAAATACAATCCATTACGGACGAGGGAATCACCTATACACAAGAGAAGGATAATTGTGAAGCACTACATAAGAATTTCCAATTAGTTTTTACAGAAGAAAATAATTTTGAGAGGGATTATGTGGAACATGCATGCCCACACATACTACCAGATATACAAATATCAGAAAAATAAATACAGGAGGACTTAAGTAAATTAGACAAAGGAAAAGCAAATAGTCCTGATGAAATTTCATGTTGGGTGCTACATGAATGTGCAAAGGAGTTAAGTAAACCATTATCTTTAATTTTCAAGGAATTTTTGGGTCAAGGTAAATTACCTGATATCTGGAAGAAAGCAAATATTGTTCCCTTATTCAAGAAAGGGAATAGACAAAATCCACTCAACTACCGACCAATATCACTAACCAGTGTTGTAAGCAAGGTATTAGAAAAGCTGATAAAAGTTTGGATAAATTAGAAGAACACAATATGATAACAGAAAGGCAGTTTGGTTTCAGAAAGGGAAAATCATGTGTTATTAATTTGCTAACCTACTATGATAGCGTAAGAGAAACATTACAGAACTGAGAAGGATGGGTGAACAGTATCTATTTAAATTTCAAGAAGCATTTGACAGAGTACCGCACCAAAGACTTTTATGGAAACTGTACCATCAAGGAGGAATCCGAGGCAAACTGTATTGTTGGATGCAAGATTTTCTCAAAAAAAAGAGAAATGAGAACAGTCTATCTATCCATCAATCTATAGCCCGACGCCCTAATCCCGCAAGGGGTGGCCGCAGACAAAACGCCTCCAAGTCACTCTGTCACCCACCATTTGCCTACCCTCCCCCCAACTCACCCCCCCCTCCCTCATATGGCTCTCAACTCCATCCCTCCACCTCATCCTCGGTCTACCCCTCCAGTACTAAGGGGAAATTACTCGTCATTGAGGGAAGTGACTAGCAGAGTTCTACAGGGCTCAGTGCTGGCACCAATTATGCTTTTAGTGTACATAAATGATATAGATGGCAACATTGGAAATGAAAGCTATCTAAATATGTTTGCTGATGATGCAAAAATACAAAGGAGAATTACTAGCACAGACTCTTGTAAAGAGCTACAGGAAGAATTAAATAAACTTCATGAATGGAGCAATACATGGCAAATGGAATTCAGTGTGGACAAGTGTCATGTAATCAAGTTTGGTAAAAGTGGAAAAAGACCTGAGTGGGATAATAAGTTAGGAAATAAAACCCTACAAACATCAGAAAGAGAGAAGGACCTAGGTGTGATTATCAATTACACTCTATCTCCGGCTGACCACATCAGTGAGAAGGTACGGAACATGTATACACTGCTTGCCAGTATGAGAATAGCATTCACATACATAAATGAAGACATGCTAAGAAAGATAATAACATCAATCATCAGACCAACCCTGGAGTATGCGTCAGTAGTCTGGAATCCTCATCTAAAAAAAACACAGTTAAGATTGAAAAAGTTCAAAGGGCCGCTACAAGATGGGTACCAAGCTTAAGGGATCTAAGCTATGAAGAAAGACTAAAAAAACTGAATCTACCTACACTACAGGAGAGAAGGAAAAGAGGTGACATGATAATGCTATACAAATGCATATCAGGGAAGGAGAAAGTAGACATAAATTATTACTTAACGTATGGGGAAGCATCAGCAAGAGGACACTGCAAAAAATGTATAAAAAGAGAGGCGATAAAGACGTAAGGAAATTTAGTTTCTCAAACAGAGCAATTGATCAGTGGAATGCACTACCGAATGAAATAGTGTGTGCCAAAACAATTCATAAATTTAAGGATATGTACGATAAAAATGGTTTAAGACACGGGACAGTACGAGCTTGACTCATTCCTGTAAAGATACAATTAGGTAAGAACAATTAGGTAAGAACACACACACACACACACACACACACACACACACACACACACACACTTTAGACAGCAACAGCATTAGAGAGACAGACAGCATTATGACTCTCCCTTCACTGTGCCCCCACCCCTCTCCTCCACAATCGTTTTATTCCCTACATCCAGCCACAAACACGTTCCTCTTCCCCCTTCCCATCCCTACCCGTACCCCAGCCCAGAATCAGACAGATACGTCACAAGACGTTAGAAACAGCAACAGCACAAAGACAGCGCTGGAACGATTTACCTTTCTATCTATCTGTCCGTCTATCTATCTATCTGTCTTTCTGTCTGTCTATTTATCTACCTATCTATCTATTAATATCTATATCTATTTATCTATGTCTATCTATCTATATATCTATCTATGTCCATCCATCTGTCTATCTATCTGTTGTCAGACGCCTTAATCAGGTAAGGGATGGCCACAAACACATCGCCTCCACGTCGCCCTGTCCTCTGCCATTCCGATGCCCTCTCTCCAACTCACACTCTCTCATGTCTCTCCACTCCAACCCTGCATCTCATTCTTGGTCTTCCTCTCCTCTCCCAGTCCGCCTCACTCACATACACTCTTCTAGTCAGTCTCTCATCCCTCCACCTCCAATAATAATTAGACAGCAAGAAACAGCGTACCACAAGCCAGCAACAGCACAGACCAAAACAACAGCACTCAGAATCACTAGACAGCAACAGCACAGACCAAAACAACAGCACTCAGAATCACTAGACAGCAACAGCACAGACCAAAACAACAGCACTCAGAATCACTAGACAGCAACAGCACAGACCAAAACAACAGCACTCAGAATCACTAGACAGCAACAGCACAGACCAAAACAACAGCACTCAGATTCACTAGACAGCAACAGCACAGACCAAAACAACAGCACTCAGATTCACTAGACAGCAACAGCACAGACCAAAACAACAGCACTCAGATTCACTAGACAGCAACAGCACAGACCAAAACAACAGCACGTAGAATCTTTAGACAGTAACAGCACAGACCAAAACAACAGCACTCAGATTCACTAGACAGCAACAGCACAGACCAAAACAACAGCACGTAGAATCTTTAGACAGCAACAGCAACAGCAACAGACAGCACTACGACCCGCTGCCAGTCACGTTATCCCCAGCATCTCGGCACTACCCATGTTGCTCTCATGTCGGGTATGTAGATGAGTCTCTCCCAAAAACCCTTTTCGACACTCAGCTTCGTTACTATGTCACAGCGAAATGGAAAATGAATTTGCATGACGAGTATGTATATTTTTTAGTGTAGGACGAATGTAAATTAGGATGAGAGTGTGGTGTACAGTATGCTCATGAATGGATATGGATTTAGTGTCAAAATAGCGTTATGGACTTTCTCAAAACCAATCATGTGCAGGGCTGAATATTTAGTGTGGATATTTGTGATGCTGTGGCCCGTATTCTCGCTGATTGAGGACGCTCCCTAACAACTTTTCCTAAGTGATTTATTGTTTATCAATCTTACTGACATCTTTTGAGTTACGTAATTTCTTCCAGTGCCGCCATACTCAGCATAAGCAACGTACAAAACGATAATATCCAGCCATATCCAAAAATAAATCGCGAAGGAAGTGTTGTTGGGGAACTTCCTTTGCAGTAAGACCATGAATAGCAGTATCAACACTCTCGGGCTCCCATAACCCTCTCTCAGGTGAAAAACATCGTTTGGCGTTAATTTGGAAACAGTAGAGAAAACGCGATTAATCAGCGTTAATACTCAGGCTTAAAATTGGTAGACATAACTGCAGTGGTGTGTGAATCACGGGGCTAGATTCTAAATTTTTTGAACACTGAAATACCATTTCATTTGCGATTTATCTTGCATATTACACCTTCTCATTATCTTCTCTTATGTCATAAATCGTTTTCATATTGACATAGTTTGCATTAATGACAAAGTGGATATCGAGGTATAATGTGCAGAATAAGCGGGTAAGGAAAAGGTGTCACGGACATTCCAAGACCACTTAGAGCATGACAGGCGTGAGTCAAAGGTGCCTGCTTAATATTAGAAATAACACCTGATTTTTTTTCTGACATTTTTATTTTTTTTGAGGCGGGGGGGGGGGTGTTGTCGAGGCTGAATTAAAAGTCTGGGATTAAATGGTGTACTTTTTACTCTAACTAAGCCTTCGACAGAATTTATTTAATTTTAAGAGGGACTTTTAGTGGTGGAGAGATTAAATTAAATGTCTAACCTCTTCAGTTCGAAAGTCTCCCCTGAGGGGCATAATTACGTCGTCAGGTAAATGCAGGTGGAACTACGAGGGAACCGAGAGTGGGAAGTTTTTAATGCATTGTGGTTTTAGAAGGGAAGGGGCAGGGAGGGTAAAATAAGTGGAGAGGTGAAGAGGGAAGAGAGATAGAGGGTGGGGAAGACAAGTGGGGAGGTGGAGAGGGAGAGAGGGTGTCGAAGGTCATTTTGTCTCTTTCTCTTATAGACTTCTCAATTTTTTTTTAATCCATAATCCCTCGGCAGCATGCCAGTCCTGACACCTCTTCCTGAGGCATAGACGTTGACCCTCACCACTCATCTCTCTCTCTCTCTCTCTCTCTCTCTCTCTCTAAGTTATAAACATTCCCAACCAAAGTAAAATGACATCAGAAAATCAGGGCTTGGAGCCCTCGGGGGGGGGGGACCATAAATTCCCTCACCATCCGCCTGTCTCCCAGTGGCGACTCAGAGAGATGCCTGGAACCACTGTCTGACTCACTTCTTCATTTCTGCAACATTCACGGCCTTTCCTTTAACTTTTTCTCTGTCGAACACCACCTCTCCTCCTCCAAACCTCGCCTTCTCTTCTTGACAGAGACTCAGCTGTCTGAGGCAACTGACAGCAAACCCTTTTCTGTTTCCTCCTACTTTCTCTTTACTCATTTCAAAGCCAAAGGTGGCTGTTCTGTATATGTACGCAACAATTTATCTTGCTCTCGTGTTCCTGAACTTGACTCTTCTGAATTCTCTACTCTCTGGCTTTGGCTCTCTTGTCATTCTCTAAATATATCTGTGCTGTTTACTTATCCCCTAATTCTACTGACTATCAAAAATTCTTGGACTATCTTACTTCTACAATGGAACACATTCTATCCATTTCTCCTTTCTCTGAAATCTCCATTCTAGGAGATTTCAATGTTCACCACCACCTTTGGCTCTCCTCTCCTTTCACTGATCCACCTGGTGAACAAGCCTTCATCTTTTCTATCCTTAATGACCTAGAGCAGCTTGTACAGCACCCTACCCGTAACCCTGACCGCCTTGGAGAGAGCTCCAACATACTTGACCTCTTCCTTACAACTAATCCTTCTGCTTACACTGTTAATCTTTCCTCTCCGTTGGGCTCCTCTGATCACAACCTTATTACCTTGACCTGTCCTATCGCTCTGGTATGGTCTGTGGACCCTCCAAAGAAACGTCGTCTGTGGCACTTTGGAACTGCAGATTGGGAGGCCCTCAGGCAGTACTTCTTTGATTTTCCCTGGAATGATTATTGCTTCCATGGCCAGGAGCCATATGAGTGTGCCTTGTGCATTACAGAGGTTATTCTCTCGGGCATGGAAGCATACATTCCATTCTCATATCCTTTGACTAATGCAAGAAAGCCTTGGTTTAATCACACTTGTTCTAATGCTGTTTGCGACAAGGAGAGGGCCTATAAAAGATGCCAGAGCCAACCCACCCCTGAATCACATCTTTTTTATGTTTCTGCCTGGAATCATGCTAAGTCTGTTCTTCGCTCTGCTAAAAATAATTTCATCCGTACTGAGTGCTCTCAACTCTCCAACTTGAATTCTTCCTGCTCCTTCTGACACCTTGCCAAAAACCTTTCTAACAAATTTACCTCATCATCCTTCCCTCCTCTTTTCTATTCTGATAGTTCTGTAGCTATTTCTTCTACAGATAAAGCAGATCACTTCGCTCAGACTTTCTCTTCCAATTCCGCCTTAGACGATTCTGGTGCTGTTCCTCCATCACATCCCCCTCAGACTTCCTCATGGCTGACATTAATATTTCTTCAGCTGATGTATTATCTGCCATCACAGGCCTCAATACTGACAAGGCATATGGGCCTGATGGAGTCCCTCCTGTTGTCCTCAAGAACTGTCCTTCAGTGCTTACACCCTGCCTAGGTAAACTCTTTCGCCTTTGTCTATCAACTTGTACCTTTCCCTCTTGCTGGAACTTTGCTCTCATTCAGCCAGTCCCAAAGAACGGTGACCGTTCCCAACCCTCTAACTATCGTCCAATTGCTTTAACATGCTGTGTCTCAACAGTTTTCGAGTCTATTCTTAACAGAAAAATTTTAAGGCATCTTTCCTATCACAACCTTCTTTCTGATCGTCAGTAAGGGTTCCGTCAGGGACGCTCCACTGGCAATCTTTTCACCTACCTTTCAGACTCCTGGTCATCCTCCTTTCGGGACTTTGGCGAAAGCTTTGCCATTGCACTTGACATCTCAAAGGCTTTTGATCGAGTCTGGCATAAATCTTGAATTTCCAAACTGCCCTCTTACGGTTTCTATCCTTCTATCTGTGCCTTCATCTGTAGCTTCCTTTCTGGTTGTTCTGTTGCTGTTGTAGTCGGCCATCGTTCTTCTCCTAGATCTATTAACAATGGTGTTCCTCAGGGCTCTGTCCTGTCACCAACTCTCTTCCTTTTATTCATCAATGACCTAAGTTGTACATCTAACCCTATCCACTTGTAAACTGATGATTCCACCCTTCAACTTTCCATTCGGTTCCCGCAACGTCCATCTCAGCAGTTACTTCAACAAGCAAGAGATGAGGCTATGGCACACCTAATGTCTGACTTGGCTCGTATCTCTGACTGGGATAAAAATAATCTTGTTTTTAATATATCAAAAACTCTGTTTTTACACATATCAACCCTACACAATCTTCCATAGGAGTGCCCTGTAATGTTTAATAATATCCAGTTGAATCCTGCATCATCCTTGAACATGCTTGGGTTTCATTCACTCGGGTCTTATCTTGGAAAAATCATATTTCATCTCTTGTAAAATCTGCTTCCAAGTGATTAGGTGTGTTAAGCCGACTCCGTTCCTTCTTTACCTCTGCACAGTTGTTGTCTTTATACTCAGGTTTTATTCGCCCCTGTTTAGAGTACAACTCTCACGTGTGGGGAGGCTCCCCACATACAACTTTTTTCAGTAAGGTGGAGTCAAAGGCTTTTCGTCTCATCAGCTCTCCTCCTCTTACTGGCTCCCTTCAACCTCTGTCTCTTCGCTGTACTGTTGCATCTTTATCTCTTTTCTATTGCTACTTCAATGGTCACTGGTTCTCTGAACTGTCTGGTTGCATCCCTGCACCTCTAAGACGGGTGCGTAGCACCCGTCTAGCAACAAACTCTCATCCATTTTCTGTCCAGCTCTCTAATACAAGAGTTAACCGTTTCTCCCAGTCCTTCATTTATGCAACCGGTCAACTCTGGAACTGTCTCCCTTATCTGTGTTTCCTACTTCCAATGATCTCCAGTCTTTCAAACGCAGTGTGTCCAGGCATCTCGAAATGATCGGATCTTGAATTTTGCTCTCTTTTGTAATGTTTTTGTTTTCTTCTTGGAAGGAACGGTTTGCGGGCTCCTGGCCTTTGGTTCCTTCTTTCTTGCATAAAAAAAAAAAACTACTGTATACAAGCGTGCCTAACACTCATCTCTTATAACACATCTTCCTGGTTCGGTGTTTTATCTGCATTGTTTGTATTTTCTTGTCTGTATTTAGTAGCTGTATGACTCAAGACAGATATACATATAATTTTTACGCAAATTATGCTTAGAAGGTTTCATGAATTCGGCCCCCACCTTCCTACCTTTATCATATTATACGCTGAATAATTCGCAGGCAGGAACATCCCCCATCCCTTTCATCTCTAGCCCTCCATTTTATTTTCCATCAGAAGATCAAGCCCAGTGTGTGTGTGTGTGTGTGTGTGTGTGTGTGTGTGTGTGTGTGTGTGTGTGTGTGTGTGTGTGTGTGTGTGTGTGTGTGTGTGTGTGTGTGTGTGAGAGAGAGAGAGAGAGAGAGAGAGAGAGAGAGATCCTGGTATGCCGCAGAGTACGGATGTACAGTAGATGTCACAAGCTGTCAGCGGTGCATACAGACGTGGCTGTTGCAGTGGGACAAGTGCAATGATTCCTGGCAATTGGTAGGAGGTGCTAGGGAGCGTCCTTACCCCACGAGAATACGGCCATGGTGTACAAAGTGACCCCTAGGAGTACTGAAATCTAGGGTCACTTTCGTAATGGCTTCCCCTCAGAAATTATCGGAAATTTTGGCCATCGCAGGTTAATGAGGCAATAACTAGACCATTACACCGTAAACTCCGCACGTCAAGATCCGTCAGGGAAATGTATCTCCTCTGCACCAAACTCATCCGAAGTGAGGCTCATTATGTTTGAGTTTTATGGTGATGGAGTTGACAGTGGCCAGGCGGGGAGAAAAGTTTGCCAATCAAATCACGGTGTCTGCTCGTTTATGGCATGTCTACCATTTTCATATGGACGGAGAAGCATAGCAAGCCACTCTCAGCTTAGGCATATTAGCCAGCTGAGGAAAATGAGGAGCACAGGAGGTGAATTATGAGGCTAATTTTGTTTCCAGCCCAGCACTGAAGTAACAGACTTTTTATCTGAGGTCCTTCCTAAGTATGTAAGAGTATGAACCTGCGGAAAGATTATGCACTTATTTCTCTATTTTCCTCCGGGTAACTACGGTGACGCCATTTAACCGTACTCGCCTCTGATACTCCTACCGAGGTCTCAGGGATAATAAACCATCTCGATTTAACAGTCAAACCTCGATGTATGCATGATCAAAAAACTATCTTTACAACCTTCCATCTTGACATTTTGATACAGTGGGCGAAAAGTATGAAAATATTCTCTGATACCAGCTCTTAGTTATATCTGGCTAGTGATATAATCAAAACGACATCAAGAAAGAACTTTGCGCAACATTTAAGTTCATTCAGAAATATTCGCCTAAAGAAAATAAAAAAAACGATAAGCAACAACGCTCACTGTGAAACCATCGATCACCTGTGTAAAGATAGTTTTTTGATCGAGTTTCCAAATTAATTATTTCGCCCTGGATAACGCCAGGCGAATTTACTTGCCTTTGGGTACCCTAACGAGGTCTGGAGGCTAATTGAATGGTTGCGTTTTCCTTTATACAGACAATGTAGTTTTAGCAGCCCTGCAATTGGTCTGTGGCATGTTCCGCACCCTCACAAATGACATTTCGTATCCCCGGGAAATGTATGCTCCGTAGGGTAAGAAACACTAAGTCATTCATTTTTGCAAGCCACATGATTGATTCAACCTCCGTTCCTCATCCCAAGTCACTCCATCCTTATTCCTCACTCTCCTTTCGTCCATCTTCCATACTCATCATCTGCTCCATTTTTCAGTCATCCGAAGCCACCTCATCTCAGCTCCCCATTCTCCCATTTCCCTCCACCCATTATTCCCTCTTCTCCCCCGCCTTATGATTTACGATAATGCATCACAGAAGCCATCCTAGCGCACTGATCGTATACATAGCCGTTGCCCACGAATTATGTGTTATCAGGAAAAATATGCTATGAAAAGATTACATAACAGGAATGATTGCCTATTTCTGTACACATGAATGATAATTATTTATTATAGGAAAAAAGTCAGACCTAATTCCATGACTCAAGACATACTTCCTCCCAGTGGGTTATGAATTGCCAGTAGAAATATACTCTTTCTCGGCTATCAGTAAGAATAATGACAATGTATTCCTCTTCACTTTTATGTTAATTTTACGTCGTTGATCGCAAGATGCATCTGTTTCGTGAGTAAATTTTATCTACTTGTCGATTTTCTTTTTTTTCATTCAAGCATGATCTTGATTTTAAGACATAATCTTAGTAATGAAAAATTGAAACTTGTTTTGATTTTCCATGTACATGAACCTCCTGTATTACTAGAACACCTTATTCTGGATCTATTTTCGTGTGTCAGCAAATGAATACTTGAAATGAAATCCAGTGTCATGATGAGGCAGTAAGTCAGGGCACCTAATGATGCTCTTGACATGAAGCCCTCTTGTTAAATGGTTGTTTTTGTATTGACAGGAGTAAGCAAGTTGTATAGTGGTGTATGGCGAATTTATCTCCCAGGCTCCTATAGCCCACTATCAGATGAGCAAAGTCGTCTGGCGTTAACTGGAATAGAGTACTTGAGTTGTCCCGGCTATGTGAGGGGTAATATTTTGACCATAATTAAAAATTAAGAACTTGGGCCACACACACACACACACACACACACACACACACACACAATGAGATTTAGAAGGTGTAAGCATTTTTTTGTTTTCTTTTGGACGATCTTGGAAATAATCCGACTTTGTGCATCAAACTTCAGAGAGAGAGAGAGAGAGAGAGAGAGAGAGTCTTTACACAGAGCACACACGTCTCTCGGACCCTCTCAGAAATAATTCTGCTATGCATATCGAGGGATGGGAGATGAAGTGACGGGCGAGCGGTGTGTGAGTGAGGAGAAAGGTAATCCATCCTCCTGCTTGTTCCCTGCACGGCTCAGGTAAGGACAGGTAAATCCACCCTCCCCGGGCCTGGATTACCTGATTGATGAGGCAGGAAGGGAGAGGGCTGGGTCGGGGCGGACGTGATGTATATAAAATAACATAAAGGAGAGGAAAGTCGGGCAGTTCAGTATGGAGAGAATATGCACAGGGCAATAGGAGTGGGAGTCTGCATCTATCTGTCTATCTACCGAGAGAGAGAGAGAGAGAGAGAGAGAGAGAGAGAGAGAGAGAGAGAATCTTGCATATGATTTGAAAATAAAAATTAAATGGCAATAGGAAGATCACTTTTTTCCGTACGCCTCGAACTTAAGTCGATTTGTAAATAGAAGGAGAATAAAATGAGGAGCTGCCTTCATAAATACCGATAACGTAAAGAATGTAATAGTGTGAAGGAAAAAGTTGGCCCATGTAAACGCGATTAGGCTTTGAACGTAAAATGAAAATTGCTGTGTGTGTGTGTGTGTGTGTGTGTGTGTGTGTGTGTGTGTGTATGTGTGTGTGTTTTCATGTAATTTAGTTGAACAAATACTGTAATTTGTTCTCATCTGCATTATAGTTTTTTCTTTTCCCTTTTAAACTCTCTGTCTGTTTGTCTGTCTGTCTGTCTGTCTGTCTGTCTGTCTCTGTCTGTCTGTCTGTCTGTCTGTCTGTCTGTCTGTCTCTCTCTCTCTCTCTCTCTCTCCCAGAAGCAAGTGTGTAAATCATACTTTTTCAACTGTGAGTTCATAATTTCAATCCTTGCAAAATATCCACTACTGATTATGCTCTGAAAACAAGAGATGGGACGCTGAGAGGAATTTCACAACACTCTGGTATCACTCAGCGCTTTCAACATAACTACATTGCCAGTACATAATTTTTTTTTCCTGTTAATCATAAACTGTATTGAATTAAAATCTCTATATTATTATTGTGATGGATACAGGCTTGATTTTAAGTCCTTGGTGTTATTTAGATATTATATTTAACTATCACACTGGCTACCTTTCCTCACACCTGTTATTACCAAACGAATCATCTTTTTTTATGTAAGGAAGAAGAAACGAAAGGCCAGGAGCCAGTAAATTATTCTATCTATGTATCTATCTATAGCCCGAAGCCCTAATCCCGCAAAGGGTTGCCCCAGACAAAACGCCTCCAAGTCGTTCTGTCACCCGCCATTTGACTACCCTCCCCCCAACTCACTCCCCCTTCCCTCATATACCTGTCAACTCCATCCCTCCACCTCATCCTCGGTCTACCCCTCCCTCTCCCTCCCTCCACCTCACCTACATACATCCTCTTAGTCTGTCTTTCATTCTCCATTCTGTCCACATGTCCAAACCACCTCAGTATATTTCTCCTAATCTTCTCAACCACATCCACATCCACCCCATAAAGTTCCTTCACTTCTTCATTCGTCAGCCTGTCCCTCCATGTCACTCCACATGTTCCTCTCAATTAGCTCATTTCTACTGCTCTCACTCTTGACTTGTTCCTCTCTCGCAAGGTCCACGCCTCGCTTCCATACGTCAGGGTAGGGATCACAATACTATCATGCAGTGACTTCTTAACTTCCATACTCACCTCCCTATTTCTCATCACTGCTTTCAGTGAACCAACAACTTTCCTTCCCTGTTGTACCTTTTCACTCACTTCATCCCCCAAAGTTCCATCCTTACTCATCACTACCCAAGTACTTGAATGCACCCACATTCTCCATATCCTCGCCATCCAACCTCACCGTGCCTTCTGTGACTTCATAGCTCTCAAACACCATAACTTTACTTTTGTTTACATTAACTTTCAGGTTCCTCTTCCTACACACTGTCCCAAATTCATTCACCAAACCTTGCAACTCCCATTCATCTTCACTCAACAATACTGTATCATCAGCAAACAACAACACCGGAATCTTCCAAATCTCACCCTCATTCATTAGAGCCACCCCTACATCCACTGCCCTACCTTGCACCTCCTTTACAACCCCATTCATGTATATATTAAACAGCCATGGAGACATCACACAACCCTGTTTCAGTCTCACACTGAGATCAAAGATCTCATTCAGCTCACCATCCACTCGCACCGTAGCCCTAGCTCCTTCGTACATACTCTTCACAGCACTCAGCAATTTCCCCTCCACTCCATATATTCTCAGTACCTTCCACATACCTTGCCTATCTATTATGTCATAAGCTGTCTCCAAGTCCATGAAGGCAGCATACACTTTCTTTCCCTTCTCTAGATACTTCTCCACTAACATCTTAGAACAAATATCTGATCTACACACCCTTTTCCCTTCCTAAATCCCCCTTGTTCTTCTCCAACTAGCTCCTCTGCCATATGCCTAACCCTATCAATGAGTATTCTACCATATATTTTACCAGTCACACTAAGGAGGCAAATACCCCTATGGTTACCACATACTTCTCTCTCCCCTTTTCTATTGTATAAAGGAACAATTATACCTGATTTCCAGTCCTACGGAACCCTTCCCTCTTCCCAAGCCAATCTTCATAACTTCCATATCCACTCAACTACAATCTCACCCCCATACCTCAGCATTTCACCACACACTCCATCAATTCCTGGGGCCTTTCCCAACATGATCTTCTTCATTGCTTCCACTACTTCCGCCCTACTGATCTCTTCCTCCCTCCTTTCATCTCTTCTTCTCCCAGCCATTCCCCAACCATTTATACTCGCACTGTTGTCACTTTCTACATTCAATAAATCCTCCAAGTGCTCCTTCCATTACTCTCTCTTCTCCACCAACAATCTATTCTTCCTATCTTTCATTCTCGTACTATTTCCCCTTTCACACTGCCTTTCCTTCTTTACCTCCTTCCAAAACAAGTAAATTGATACCTCCAAGAAAAAACAAAAACAAGATAACAGCCAAATTCAAGATCCATTCGTTTCGAAATGCCTAGACACTCTGCGTTTGAAAGACTGGAGATCAAAGACAGTAGGAAATACAGACAGAGGGAGATAGTTCCAGAGTTGACTCGTTTGCATACATGAAGTACTGGGAGTAGCGGTTAACCTACTTAATTGTCGTAAATGGTGCAGTATTGTAGAAATTCTAGTGGATTTTCAAAGCTCTCTTTTATCACTCTCTTTTTTTTTTTATCTCTTTTTGAATTTGTCTGGCAATACCATACTTCACGCTGAGGAAAACAAATAAATACAGGGAATAAAATACACAATATAAGAGCGAGGTGAGATAAGCTTTCCGAGGCCAGAGTAGTTTCTCTCTCTCTCTCTCTCTCTCTCTCTCTCTCTCTCTCTCTCTCTCAGTAAGTCAGTTTTTCTATTTGTCAGTCAGCGTGTCTGTCTGTCTGTCTGTCTGTCTCTCCAGCCTGCCTATCTTCCTGTCTTCCTGTCTGTCTAATTGTCTATCTACCATCCTATCTATCTATCTGCCTATCTATCTCTAACTTTACAAATTATTATATCACAATCCCTGACTACAACAGGTAACTACAGCACACCAGGGCTGGCCAGGGCTAGAGAGTAATCCCCCCAGAGAGGATTTCAGCCCAGGATTGATGGATTAACCTGTGCAATATAAAAAAGAAATGTGCAGAGAATGCTGAGAGGACGGCATGGGCTGAATTGGGAAAGTGATCAGCCCCGTCGATAGCATGGAAGAGGTGAAATCAGACCTATGGTAGTGGTGATGGAAGAGTTTGTAGAGCGGTATGGTAGGAATGTGGTAGGGTATGGTAGGAATGAATAAGGTATGGTAGGAATATGGCAGGGTATAGTAGAAATGTGGTAGGGTATGGTGGAAATGTGGTAGGGTATGGTGGAAATGTGGTAGGGTATGGTAGGAATGTGGTAGGGTATGGTAGGAATGTGGTAGGGTATGGTGGAAATGTGGTAGGGTATGGTGGAAATGTGGTAGGGTATGGTGGAAATGTGGTAGGGTATAGTAGAAATGTGGTAGGGTATGGTGGAAATGTGGTAGGGTATGGTGGAAATGTGGTAGGGTATGGTAGGAATGTGGTAGGGTATGGTAGGAATGTAGTAGGGTATGGTAGGATAGGGGTAGTATGTGGTAGGAATGGGGTTGAGGTGTGGTAGGAATGTGGTAGGGTTGTGACAGGAGTGGGATTGAGGTGAGGTTTCAGTGTGGTAGAAAAGTGACAGGAATGTGGTAGGGTAAGGCAGGAATGAGGTAGGGTACGGTAAGAATGTGGTGCTGGTGTGGTAGGAACGTGGTAGGGTTGTGAGAGAAATGTGGTAGGGGTGTGGCAGTAATGTAATAGTGTATGGTAGGAATGTGATACGAGTGTGGTGGGACTGTGGTATGTTGTTTTAAGGCTGTGATAGGACTGTCTAGAAAATGTGGTAGGACTGTGGTGGGACTGTGGTAGGGTGTTGTAATGCTGTGGTAGGACTGTCTAGGTACTGTCACTCCCTGGCCCGTACTCTCGTCAAGTAAGAAATCTCCCCAACACCTCATCTTCGGCGATTTATTTTCGGAAATTGATGGTTAATAGCCTTTTGTAAGTTATTTATGCAGTGTGGCAATACTGGGAGGTTTCATATAACACGGAATAGGACAGTAAGGTGTAATAAGCAAAATAAATCGCTTAGGAAAAGGTGTTAGGGAGCTTCCTTTATCGCCGAGAATGCTCTCGAAAGTAGTTTGATAGAATGATTTTGGGGGGTTATTTATCAATTTGTAGCTTATGTGACATGTTTATAATAATAATAATAATAATAATAATTATTATTATTATTATTATTATCATTAATATTATTATTGTTATTATCATTAGTATTAATATTACAATTATTTTCATCATCGTCATCATTATTGTTATTATTATTATTATTATTATTATTATTATTATTATTATTATTATTATTAGCTATGACAATCATCATCATCATCATCATCATTTCTTAATAATTATTCTGTTCTCAACTGAGGCATGTTGTACCTTACTGCTCTTCACTTATTCACTCCATTATTATTGCATTGTCTTTACTGTACATTTTGTGGCATATTCTGTTTTTATTGCAATTCTGGTGTTTCCCTTCCTGTTATTTGTCACCTCCACCTCACACACACCACAAAGCCAGTCAGGAGACAGGACGTGCGTGCTGGGCAATCCCCAGGTCCTGTCCTCCCCCCTTACTGTTTTCTAACCAGCCCATACCCCACTGACCGGGCTAATGTCTGGCCCGGCCTGCACTATACGTGCAGGGAGTCTTTGAACGAACGAACCTCCTCTGCAGTACGTGTTCTCCTTGGCTGTTTGTTTTGCCTTGCTCCTCACTCGTTCATGTCGCTTTACATTCTCTCGCCATCTATTTCCCCTTCCGCTGTCTCTTTTGTCACTTTGTTTCCCCTGTTTTTACTGTGTGTGTGTGTGTGTGTGTGTGTGTGTGTGTGTGTGTGTGTGTGTGTGTGTGTGTGTGTGTGTGTGTGTGTGTGTGTGTGTGTGTGTGTGTGTGTGTGTGTGTGTGTGTGTGTGTGTGTGTGTGTGTGTGTGTGTGTGTGTGTGTGTGTGTGTGTGTGTGTGTGTACAGAACCATTTGCACAGAGAGGTATAAAACTTTAGTGTGTGCCTATGTTTCCACGTGTATGTATTTGCGCGTGTGTATATCTATGTCTGTGTACTGAAGAGTATAAAACCGCTGTGTGTGCCTATGTGAATACGTGTACATATGTGTGTATGTGTATGTGTGTGGGTCAGAACTTTTGTATTTTTTGTTCGCGTGATACCTAGCCTATACCTACACAGCCTCACTACACCAACAACTGCAGTGTGTGTGTGTGTGTGTGTGTGTGTGTGTGTGTGTGTGTGTGTGTGTGTGTGTGTGTGTGTACTTTTACCTGTGTGCTGACCCATACCTACACAGTGCCTCTACACCCCAACAACTACACACAAAACTAAAAGTTGCCCCGGTGAAACTGAGGCAAAAATCGCGATAACTTTCCGTGAACCCGTCAGCCAAAAAATATGCCCAACATATGCGTAATCCATCCAGACCCAAACACTGAGAGCAGAGAAGTGCAGCAGTAATCGCCCTTTATATCTTCGTCACTGCATATATAACACGATCAGGTTCTTATGTCTCACTCAGGTGCAGAAAGCTGTCAGGCGTAGGTTGAAAATAAACAAAAGAGTTGTATCGACAGGAACACTTTATTATATTCATTTCCAGATGATTTTCTTCGGAGTCAAAAGAAATATGGGCATCTTTACCCCAGCACCATCAACCCTCCCAGGTCGAGAAAATTCCAGTATCATATTACATCTAAAACTAGACGATTTCATTCAGCTGCGAGTGAGTTTTGGAGCCTGGAAATCTGAATACAAGCGCCTTTAACCTCTCATGATCGGGACAGTCCAGTATTTTATTACATTTAAAGCCAGACGATTTTATTCAGCTGAGAGTGAGTCGTAGGAGCCTGGGAGTCTGCATACCAGCGCCATTAACCTTTGCATGGTCGGGGAAGCAATTATAATCCATTCCACCTGACGCCACGGAATTATTTTTTGCTGGGAGTGAGAGACTGAGGTCTGAGGAGTGTGTGTGTGTGTTTTTTTTATGGATGATAACTATCTTATTGTGGGCCTGTTTTCTTGGGCAAGGCAGCTCCTCCCTAACACCTTTTCCTAAGCGATTTATCTTGTTTATGATACGTTACTGTAATCTTCTGTGTTTCTTAAATCAGTCTAACATCGCCGTACCCTGCATGTACAAGGTACGGCACAAATGGATACTAACCAGCCAGATCCAAGATTAAATCCATCCATCCATCATCCAGTCCTATACGTTGCCCCATAAGGAGCGTAGGAGCCCGGGGCTAGGCATGTTGGTCCTGACATTTAAGATAAGAGTGACCAGCCTCACTCATCGCTGAGTGGCATTACGTGAGCAATAACCCCAGCCATCCCTTGGATATAAACCTTCACCGGCTCAATCCGACTGGAGTGCCGTAATTACCCACTAAACTACCAGGCGCCATAATTTGGTTATATGGTTACCACCCAGCGTAGTAAATGGTTTACCGGTGTACAGGAAACCATTCGGCTTGTCACTCAGTGTTGAGTCACCCACAGGCAGAAGGAAGGGGAAAGAATGAAGGACAGAAAGACAAAAGAGGGAGTGTAAAGTCACCCGTAGGCAGAAGGACGTGGAAAGAATGAAATCCAGTCGGTGAGGAAAAGGTGCTGGGGAGCTTTCTTACCCGGGAGGTTTGTTCAGGCTGCCTTAGACTCGCGGATAATTTGAGAGAAGAAGCCAAGTTGTTCTCAAAGTTATTTTATAGTCTTCAAGATATATATGGAGGAAGAGGAGCGATACCTGAAGGCGTAGAAGACGAGGGAGAAGAAGAAGTAGGGTCTATCCACACTCAGGACCACAGAAGGCTTCGTAACGCCTCTTCCTAAAGGATTTATTTTGCGTATAACATCTTGATCTTCTCTTCTGTTTATATCCTTTAATATCGACATAGTTTTTCATCAGTAAAATAAAAGGGGACAGTAATGTGTCCTATGCAGGATAACTCGCTAAGGAAGATGTGTTGCCAAGTCTCCAAAGCCACTTATGATACTACCTAAGACCTGAACCACTTCAGTCCAATGACGTAATCATAACTTTTATTCTTGCTACATCCAGACGATTTTATTCACCTTAAGGAGAGAGAGAGATGGAGGCCGAGGATAAGGTGGAGGGATGGAGTGGAGAAGTACATGAGAGAGGGGGATGTGAGCTGGAGGGAGAAAAGTGAAGTGGCGGGGGGAGAGGGCGACATGGAGGCGATTTGTTTGTAGTCACCCTTTACGGGATTAAGGCGTCTGAAATAGATAGATAGATAGGAGAGTGATCCGGTCGTGGAGGGATTAATGGAGACAAATTCCTACTCCTTCAAGATGATCAGTTTCTTCTTCGTGTAGAGGTCATTTAGGCCAGTATTATTATCGGTTAAGGAGACTCCCAACACCATTCCCCCAGCGATTTATTTTAGGATCTGGGCTGTTACTATCCTTCTGTACCTTACCTACCCAGAGTATGGCAATGTTAGAAGGATTTATATAGAAGGATTAATATATCACGGTAGGACCCCTTCTTTCCTACCTTCCTCCGCCATAGCCATTACAGCGGCGTTCAAAAGTTTGCCAGTCTTTTCCTCCCCCTCCATCCCGTACTGGCCTACCCTTCTCCACCCTACACACGCAAGGGTCTGCGGTCCGTCTTCTGAGAGGCATTATTGGAGACTCCATAACACCTCTTCCTAAGCGATTTATTCTGGGTACACCAGCATATGCACCTGTAGGTTGTCAGTATCATTTTAGAGTAATAAAAATGACTTTGCTAGATCCTGGGAACGCACATCACAATTAGCATCTACAGACAGAGTGATATCTGAAGATGTAATACACCAAAGTACTCACTGGCGCTACTTTCATTTCTCCTGTGGTTATTGTGCATAATGTCTTCACGGTGAAGTGAAGTTTCTGCATATATATATATATATATATATATATATATATATATATATATATATATATATATATATATATATATATATATATATATATATATGTGTGTGTGTGTGTGTGTGTGTGTGTGTGTTTACATATATGGTTATGTGTAGATAATGATTTATCCAAGTTTATTTTACAACCATTCAGTACAAAACTTCATCAGTAGTGTGAGGTTCATACAATGAGGATTTACAAACATTTTATTTTTTTAATTCAGTAATTTTGTATACTTGTTGTATGCAGAGAAATTGCCACATGGAAAAAGGGGATCTGAACTCCCAGGATACCCCCCCTCCCCCATCCACTACTGTAATCTTTGAATGTCAGAACTGCTTACACTCTCTTGCTCACTCTTGTGCAGCACCACACTGTATATTGTGAACAGTCAGTATTGCACTACGCTTACTACAAAGCTAGTTATTATATCAGAGAGCATTATCTGTGGATAAAAAATATATATATATACCAAACACATTTTGGGAATAATTCGCAAGCAAAAAAAAACTGAGTGAGAAACAGAGCTGAAATATTAGGCGGAATTCTGTACCCGATTGTGCGTTCATTCCATACGACCAAATGGAATTGCTGCCCATTCCTAGATCGCACTTCCTATCAACCTCACTCTCGCTAGCTTCAGAGAATATGCCAGCATTCATATACTTCAGTATTTCTCTCAACACCCACACCAACGATGTCAGGCAGAGGTATATCATGACTCTAAATCTGAACTAGAAATAGTAATAACAGCAAGTCTTTTAGAAAATCAGGGTTGCTGCATTACTCATCGGTAAAATTTAGCAGGTCACTGAAGAACTGTCATGATATTTTTTTGCCTGAGCTTTGACAGCCTTGTATCAGTACTCACCCTTCAGAATGTGGACGAGTGTTGCGGTAGGAGAACCAGACGAACACTGCAGAATGGCCAGGGTGGATGAATCAGGGTGTTGGGAGGTGCGGAGAGGTGTAGTGGCAGTGGAGGTGGAAGGGGATGTAGGAGGGGTGGATGGGGATGTGTGAGGCGAAGGAGTGTATGGGGAAGGGGTTATGAGGAAGGACGGAGGCGTAATCAAGGAAAAGTGAGAGGCGGTGAGGTTGTGGCCGGGCTTGGTTCGTAGCAGCAGAGTGGCCCCTTCACTGGTGTAGCTGAAATGACAAGATGGGATATTATTTGTGTCCTAGAAATTTACTGGTGCAGCTGAATTGACACCAACAGATATTATTGAACGATATATCTTAGGAATTAACTGGTGTAGCTACAATAACACCAATAGAAATTACTGAACGGTATATCCTCGGAATTTACTGGTATAGCTAAAATGACACCAACTGAAATCATGTGTCTTACGAAAACTGTCGAATTGCAGGAGGTTAGTGTTGGGCAAATTTTGAGTAATACGGACGGAAGTGGCCTCTCTCATAATGCAAACTCAAGATCATAAATAACTATCGCTCTGTAAAGGCTGAGAATAATTATACTCATGTGATAGAGAGTAAATCAAAATTTCGACCAGGAATAACTACCTGTAATTCGGCACACTTTTTCGGGTCATCAGGTATATCTCTCTCCGTAGTATGACCTTATAAACACATGTATAATAACTTATTATTGCTTTAATCTAATTATTCTGTCCTTTTCTCATACACACTGCTTAGTAGAATCAGTATATATAATTTTCTTTTAACAGATAACCTCGGTGGGCCAATATGCCTCCTGTTATCTGGCTTCCTATGTATTCCTATCTACCCCTCTCTATTGCTGTCTACTCCTATTTACTTCTGTATACTCCTGCCTAAGTTTATTAAGCCTAGGGAGAGATATCTGGTCGTGAAGAGATTATTGGAGATTTTTTAACCCTTCACTACAAAAGATTTCTCCATAGCTGAACAAACTCGCCCAGAGAGGGTAAAAAAAAAAAAAAACTGGAAAAGGTAGACACCCCATTTTCTCAGGCTTGTTGTTGTTGTTAGTGTTGTTGTTGTTATTGTTATTGTTGTTATTGTTAGTGTTGTTAGTGTTGTTGTTGTTGTTCCTCCAGGTTCATCTGGACGTTAACTCAATATATATCAGGCCAAAGCTGCCCTTGTTTTTACAATCCACCATCTCCGTTTTTGAGGAGGAGGAGGGACGTGAGGGACTTTTGGGGGAGGGGGAGGGACGTGAGGGACTTTTGGGGGAGGGGGAGGGAAGTGAGGGACTTTTGGGGGAGGGGGAGGGAAGTGAGGGACTTTTGGGGGAGGGGGAGGGAAGTGAGGGACTTTTGGGGGAGGGGGAGGGAAGTGAGGGACTTTTGGGGGAGGGGGAGGGAAGTGAGGGACTTTTGGGGGAGGGGGAGGGAAGTGAGGGACTTTTGGGGGAGGGGGAGGGAAGTGAGGGACTTTTGGGGGAGGGGGAGGGACGTGAGGGACTTTTGGGGGAGGGGGAGGGAGCTTCCTCAATCAACGAGAATTGGGGCCATTAAGATGAGTCAAGGCTGCATCTACAGTTACTGCTTTACTGAGGTATTATATTTTTTATATTTTTCTTTCAATTAGCGAGATTCCTTCATTCTACCTCACAACAAATTTACGAAGTGGACAGGCTAGATAAAAGTGGTCATTAATCCGTTGACAACAAGAGACTTCCCACAAGCTGACTAGAGAGAGAGAGAGAGAGAGAGAGAGAGAGAGAGAATTTGTGAGACAGGGACAGTATGCTAACTCCATCGTATCTAGGAGGGCAACAGACTTCAGAGGACTGCTTCAGAGGTAAATCGCTGTGATGGGATTCAAGGTTTATTTATTTTACCAAGTGCTATGGTGACCTTGCCTGAAAATGTAGAGTATTTTTCTTGTGTGGTGTTTTTATGTGCTATGGGACCTACACTGAGTTTATATGATTTGATTTGATTTGAATTGGTTGATTGATTGATTTATTGATTTTGGGGGGTCAGCTACTATCGAATTCATCCAGCGAAGTAGAGATCTCTGGCAGTGAATTGGCTCCACTTTGGAATAGGTGACGCGGTGAAAAAACAGTCATTCGAATATTGTATGTATGTTTTACACTAATATTCATGGATATAATAAGTTGAGATAGATAAACGATAGATACCTAAATGATTATATAAAGATAGATAGATAAATAGACATGTCTAGACACAGACAGGTATGTATTGATTTTCACGCGCATAATTTATTGTTAAGACTTAATTTACTTAACCAAAACAGTACAAACCCTTACCTGAGTGAGTCGTCCAGGTGTTGCACTGACCATGCGGCGGCCACAGGAGGCGGGGTTGTGGTGAAGTGAAGGTCGCTGGCTGAGTGTGTGGGTTGGTGAGTGACTTGGTGAGGGGGCGGAGGTACGAGGTGGTAAGCGGGTTGTGGTGAGGCCTGGTGGGGTGTCTGGGGTGGAGGTTGAAGCGTGGGTTGATGGGGGACTTGATGAGGAGAGTGTGGTGAAGTCTGATGATCTGGGTGAGGCGAGGGCTGGTAGGGGAAGTGGTGAGAGGTCTGGTGAGGGGAGCTTTCTGTGACTATCTCCGGTATAGATTTGGACTCCTCGTAAGCATATATGGTTTGGTGAGAGGGTTGTGAGGTTTGGACACCAAGCTCAGTAGAGAGTGGTCGATGAGTGGGAAGAGTGACCTGTGCTTCGTGAGTGGTGGTGCTGGAGTGGAGAGAGAGGGATTGTGTGGTGGCAGAGAGGGGAGGGGGCCGAGTTGTAACCAGAGGAGGTGTAGTCATGAAAGTTGTCTGTTTCTTGTAAGTGGAGGGAGTGGTGGAGGGGTGGGGAGGAAGGAAGAATGTCTTGGTGGAATAACGAGTGGGGAAAAGAGTGGGGGGAGGGGGACGAGTGGGGTACGGTCGAGCGGTGGTGGCATAGCGAGTGCGGTGGGTGAAAATGCCGCCTTCTGGAGTTTCATATCTCACTTTTATTATTGACTTCGACCTGGCTTGTGTACTCAGCCTCCCTCCCTGCCTCCTCCTTCCCGTCCTCATCACCTTCCTGTCTCTCCTTCTTCTCTTGCTCGTTGTTGCTTCTCTCTCTCCTGCTTTGCCACAGTCTTCCAGCTTCTCTCTGCCTTGGTCTCTATCCTTCTCTAGAATGTCTTTGAGGGGCTTTAACTTCTTCATCTTCTCTGGCTTCTGTGTTTTATGTTTCATCTTGTTAGGTCTTTTATCCTTATTTGTCGCAGTCTTTTTCGGTTTATCAGTTTTCTTCTCAGTTCCGCATTTTGACATTTCTTGACCTGTCTTCTTTTTCTTTCCACGCATCTCTTTTTTACCCTCCATTGTCATTTCCGTCTTATGTTTCAAGCTTTTGCTTTCATAACTATGCGTCGTCTTTATTTCCATGGCGTACATGTCTTTTGAATCTTTGATCTCCTCGCCTTCTTCATTAATAATTTCTTCGTCGCCAGGGGTGTTCAGTGTCTGGTATTTTCCATCCCTCGTCTCATCACTCTCTGTTTTCAGTTTCCGTCTCACCTTCCTTGTGTCATCTTTTTCGCCATCCTTCGCTCTTATCTCTTTTCCAATTTTCTGCTCAATCCGTTTCTTCCCGGGCGATATCAGTTTTCTCCCTTGATTTTCCTTCCTTAGTTTATCTTTTCTCTTTCCCTCGCCCATTTCAGCGTTCTTCGTCATATCTTCTTTTATGTCCTCTTCGGTGTTATTTATTCTCGTTTTTTCTCTGTGTTTAATTTTCTCCTGGTGTGTTTTGCTTAGTTTTTCTAGGGTGTTTTGGTGGAGATCTGATGGAGATGGAGGTGGGATGTAGAAGAGGAAGCCTCCATCAGGGTTTGTGGCCAGGTGGCTTACTTCCCCTCCACACACAAGATGAAGGAGGATTGGCAAGTCGGCTTCTTTTTCCATGGTGTTTTCTTTGACGGTGTCTTCCTCTGTTTTCTCCTCTGTATTTCTATCAGTGTCTTTTTTAATCTCTTCATCAGGTTCTCCTATTTCGGCCAAAGTCTTGTTGTCGGATTCTCCCATGAATTCTCTGCCATTCACTTCTTTCGTCCTCTCTTTTATTTTGCCCTCTTTATCAACAGCGTCTTCTTCCTCTTTGGTTTCTACTTCGATTCGTACATCATCATCATCATCAATATCTTTCTCTCCGTTCTCAGTGTCAATATTATGTGAGTCGAGTTTCGCATTAGTTTCTTTGTCGTTCTCTGCCCCATCCACTTGCTCCTTGTCAATCCCGGGGTCCTGCTCGTTGTCGGTCACTCCTTCAGCTACTCCTCCTGTCCTTCCGTCAGTCCTCCCTTTGGCTTCTTCTTCAGCCACTCCAGTATCCTCTTCATGTGCTTCTTCGTCATCTCCTATTCCGACTCCAGTTTTTCCTTCGGCCCTTGCAGCCACTCCTTCAGCCCCTACAGCCACTTCTTCAGCCCCTACAGCCACTCCTTCAGCCCCTACAGCCTCTCCTTCAGCCCCTACAGCCACTCCTTCAGCCCCTACAGCCACTCCTTCAGCACCAACAGCCACTCCTTCAGCCCCTACAAGCACTCCTTCAACTCCTCCAACTACTCCTCCAATCCCTCCTTCAGCTAATCCCTCTGTCCCTCCACCACCCACTCCCTCGGCCTCACCATCCACCACTCCAGTTTTTCGATCACCAGTTTCTTTGTCTTCTCCAGCTGCTCCTTCATTCCCTCCGTCACCATTCCTTCCAGTTACTCCAGCTGCTTCCTCACCTAGTTCATCAGCACCTCCAACTCCCTCTGTCTCTCCAGTCACTCCTCCAGTCCCTCCATCTTCCACTCCCTCTTCCTCTCCTCCTCCGTGCCAGGGTGTTGGGTCTGAGGTCGCGTTTGCCTGGTGACCTGTGGAGGAGAAAATAATGACCCAGATTAGGAGAGAAGAGGCTGGCATGAGGAAAAGATTAATTGGTTTCTAATATCACAAGACTTTCACTAATCAGCAGGTCCAGTTGCTTTTGATGGGCTTGGTCTGTTTAAAGAAAAAGAAGAGAAATAAAGAGGAGGAGGAGAAGGAGGAAAAGAAAAAGGAGAGAAAAAGAAGAAGAAGAAGAAGAACAAGAAGAAGAGCATGAAGAATAAAAACAAGACTAAGACCAAGAAGCATAAAAGGAAGAGCAAAGAGAACAAGAAAAACAAGAACAATGACAAGAACAAATCGAAACAGGATGGTAAGTGACATCTCAACACTGGTTTACGAACCCCTTCACCCTGATGAGTTCCTCCTGGTAAATATATGCGTCTGGAGTTAGCAAGAATGAAACACCATCAACATCCTCGTGCCGAAAGAATTAAGAAACATTTGCAGTAACTGGACGGTTGTGATGTAAAAATGAAGAAGCATCGTTAGTATTGCAATACAACCCATTACCACTGGATGAGTGAGTCAGGAAGAGAGGTATGGAAGTCGGTGAGGCTCGGGCACTGACGAGAGATCGAGCTGGCTGGATGAATGTTTTGAGAAGTGCATGATCAGGGATTTGGCAACCCTTTTTAACGTGACAGCTTTCGGATTGACTCTATCGGATACGTTTATGTGAAGCTACAGAATGTGGTGAATGTTCTTGGCGTATCAGATAGAGCCAGAATTCCGGGGGCTTGAATGGTGAGTGAAAGGAAGTGTGGCCCAATGGAATGGGGAAACTTGGGCTGTCTGGACGTTGCTACTTCTCATGGGGAAGGAGGTCCTGATGATGATGATGATGATGACCATTCAGTTGCAACATCTTTTTCGCTGGTAATGTTGCTGTCTCTTCCATGGGGAACATCACAATCAAGGGCTGGGATGGAAACATATACCAAGTGATCATTATAGAAACGCCAGAAAAAAATCTCAATAACCAGCTGTTGTGTCTATGGTGGTGTAGGCTGAGAGAGAGAGAGAGAGAGAGAGAGAGAGAGAGAGAGAGAAAGAGAGAGAGAGAATTTACTGCCCCACCAATATCACAGAATTGTTCCCTCAGTAACCAACCACACAAAGTTGATTCTGGGCTTTCTCTTTTCTCTTTTCTTCCTTTTTTTTTTTTTTTTTTTTTTCCATCACCACAAATATTTAAGACAGTCATTGCTTCTGCCTTGACCTGCTTGATTTCGTGGATCAGTTTTTAGCCAATAATCTACCTCCAATCAAACACCTGATCCCAAAATTCATCTAGGCAGCCCCCCCCCCTAAAAAAAAAAAAAAAAAATTACTTCCGGCCCCACTGCTACTTCTGACCTTCACACTTATTCTCGTCGGTTTAGGAAAGCTCCCTAACACCTCTTCCTTAGCGATGTATATCTGGATACGGCTGGTTAATATCCATTTGTACGTTATTTATGCAGAATATGGCGATATTGGAAGGATTTATGTAATGCAGAAGAGGACAGTATGGTGTAATAAAATAATTCGCCTAGGAAAAGGTGTTAGAGAGCGTCCTCACCGACGAGAATAAGGACCATAGGGATATTATACTCTTTCCTTGTCCTTCCTCCAGAAAAAAAGATATAACCTGAGATTATTCTTTTTCATATAGATCAGACTTTTCTCCTGTCGAAGGAACAGAGACATGGGAAGATTGGCCCTCTCCTGCTCTTGTCCCTCCTGCAGAAAGAAGTCCAAGTGACGACAGAGAATCGATCGTAAATATGTTCTAGTATCCCAGTCGAGAGTAACATTTTGTGGTGGCAGCAGGGAGGAGGAAGAGGAAGATGAAAAAGAAAAGGAAGAGGAGGAGGAGGATGAAGAAGAAGAAGAAGAAGAAGAGGAGGAGGAAGGGGAGGAGAAGGAAGAAGAGGAAGAGGAGGAGGAGGAGAAGGAAGAAGAAAAGGAGGAGGAGAGGAGGAGAATTACATAGGATTACATAGGAAAGCAAACAGCAACTGACCTTATGGTCCTTTCGAGGCTGCTTGTTACAGAGAAAACTATGACTGCAAGATCTAACTCTACATGCTGAAGGATAAGGATAGTAAAGCAAGAAGGCTCCCCCCATCCCCAAACCCTCCAGGAAAAAGTGAGAAAAACCACCATGCAGCATGGAAAAACTGACATGGAAATTTCACAGGAAGTACTGGAAAGGAAGTCACATTCTATAATACTCTGTCTATAAGCTACCCGTTTGAGTAACCTGAAAGAGAAAGTAATAAAATAAACTAATAGTTACGGCATGACATTATAAACCGGTACACTGAGTTAATGGGGCGTCTGTGGACATAACGTGGAAACTACACACTGCACAGTGTGGATGTTTAGGGGTGGTGCGGCAGCCTTGCCTGACGCTTTTAAGGTAGGCTGCAGTCAATCAGGCCCTACCTCCGTTCATTCCACTGAGATAAGGAACTCTCCCATGTGGAACAAGTACCCAGGTTTCCTCCTGAAGCAGTGACCCCTGGTACATTAAAAAAAAAATCCCGATGGTGGTCACTTGACTAACAGGGCCCCTCAGTGATCCACAGCCCATCACAGGTCGAAAATAGGAGTAGTGACCGTTAACTCTCGGCTATCTGTGCAAATTCTAATCTGTGCTTATAATACTTTCTTTGCATTGGGGAAATTTTGTCTTATAGACAAAAGGGGACTGCAAAGTGCACAGTGTGGATGTACAGTGCACAGGAATAGGAGGAGGAGGAGGAGGAGGAGGAGGAAGAGGAGGAGGAGGAGAAGGAGGAAGAAGAAGAAGAAGAAGAAGAGGAGGAGGAGGAGGAGGAGGAGGAGGAGGAAGAAGAAGAAGAAGAGGAGGAGGAGGAAGAAGAAGAAGAGGAAGAGAAGGAGATATACGGAGTGATCCATATAGAAAGATCCAGTCACTCAGGTGGGTGCTGTCTCGTGTGTTGTGGGGACGGCTCAGTCAGTGTTATCAGTATCTATCCTACGCCATTTATTAATATCCCACTCCCACTGTCACATCCACGCCCACACCAGCCGACTGAGCCGTCCACAGAACACGTAAGACACCGCTGTTGAGCTCCTAGTGAGGCGGTGTTACCGGGAAGATAAAGTAAGGCGTTAAGAGGGAAGATAAATCGCTAAGGAAGAGGCACTAGGGAATCTCTGAACCCAGCTGGAGTACCATGACCACTGGTAAAGGTGGGACAGGGCACCGTGGCACATTTTTCTCTGCGATTTATTTTACACATTACATCCTTATAATCTCTTGTAAGCTATGAATCAGTATAAATAACATGAGAAAATGAAGGGTTTGTGTATATTGTATAGAATAATCCGCTACAGAAGAGTTGCCACGAATTTTCCAGGATACCAGTGAGAATACGGCTTGCACTCTGGGTTCATCCACATGGAATACTGTATTGAATTTGTCTATCGCGGAAAAAAAAAAAAAAATCGCTGAAAATTTTAATCCGATAGAGGTAGAAAAAAGTTCGCGTGTTCCCATTCTTAAAAAAAAGAAAAAAATATATATATTCGTATCGACGGCGTGTATTTTTATAATTAGCTGCAGGATTTCCAGCAGAAAGCGAGTGTGATAATTATTTAGCGTCATGACATAGCCAGATTTTGAGATATTGTACTGTACAAGCCACACCAACAAGGGCCAGCTTAGCCGTAACAGCCAAAATACGCTGTTCCTAACTTTGGCCTCCTTCATTTCTAACCTTTAAATTCTGTGTTCCTATCCCTGTTATCCTTCGGCCCTAACCCTGACATCCTTCGGTCCTAACCTCAACATCCTTCGGTCCTAACTCTGGCATCCTTCAGACTTAACCCTGGCTTTTCTTCTGCTCTAACCTGAACATAGACAGTTATGCTTTGTTAGCTGTGGTCTGTGTAATAGCCATAAATCAGGCTGCCCAACTATGCTTCAGTTCTTTATTCCGGTGATGTATATCTGGTGTATTTTCTCCCCTTCTTCACATGAATCTGTTCTGTTGAAATTGTATCCATGCAGTAGAAAGGGAAATGAAAGCTATATGTTACACGTCCAGTTAAAAAAAAAAAATCCCTCCTGTTCTAAAAAAAAAAATCGTATGAAGAGAGCGAGAATATTTATAAGACATGAAGAGAGAAGAAATAATTAAAGAAAGAGACATGAAGTGAGCGGGAATAATATAAGACATAAAGAGAGCGAAACTATTATAAATATGACATGAGGAAAGGGAGAATAATTTAAATAAGACATGAAGAGTGCGAGAATATTATAAGTAAGACATGAAGAGAGCGAGAATAATTTAATTAAGACATGAAGAGAGCGAGAATAATTTAATTAAGACATAAAGAGAGCGAGAATAATTTAAAGAAGACATGGAGAGAGCGAGAATAATTTGAATGTCATCTCACTGAAGAGGCTGTTTATTAAGGGGATGGGTTATTGGCACGAGTCTGGCTGTGATGGTGCCGATAGCAAGCAAACACGGCCGGAAGTCATTAGCTGCGCCCAGATATTTCCTGATGCTGGGGCGTGTGTGTGTGTGTGTGTGTGTGTGTGTGTGTGTGTGTGTGAATAATCTGTATATATTTACATATTATTCACGTTCTCCATTATTTTTGTCATTCAAGTTTTTTAATCTTTACTCAAAATTTCCCATCTTTGCTTCCATACTCTGCTCACTTTAACTAGGCGTAACACTGGCATCTCTCCCTCTTTAATGTTGAGTTATAACAAGAAATTAACACAATACGGTTTTGGTCTCTGAGGAGTGCTGTGGAAAGGATGCAGAGCCGTAGTATTTTTTCTACCACTGAACGACGGGAAATAATCTACAGATGAACGAAATTTTATGCCAGGTTAAGGTGAAGGAACTATAGATAAAACAGAGGAATTAGTAGTAGTTCAAACAGCTACATTTTTCTGCCAATATTTTAGCGGAATTATCAAGATGGAACGACAGCTTTGAAGAGAACACAAGGGAAAGCAGTTTCGACTGGGGGGAAAACTGGAAATGACAGGAAACAGTGGAGCTTGGAGTCGTTTTTGTCGTGTCCACCTAAAATGAACTCTAGGTTATGGATTTCAACATCAGAAAGATACAGTAGATATAAGTAAATTGTGGATAACGCCCTCTATTTGGCCTCCCCCGTGTGTGCTGCAAAAATCTATTTATTGCCTGACGCCTCAATCCCGTAAGGGGTGGCCACAAACAAATCTCCTTCATGTCGCCCGGTCTCCCGGCATTTCACACTCCTGCTCCCAGCACACCACCCTCTCATAATACCTCTTCTCTCCATCCTTCCATCTCATTCTTGGCCTCCCCTCACTCTCTTCCCCTCTCCCCCTCACTCACACACACTCTCCTCGATAGTCCCTCGCTGTCCATCCTTTCCACCTGGCCAAACCACCTCAGTGTATTTCTCCTAACGCAGAGAAATAATAACACAATCATCATATTGCATCGTCAGCCCAAGGACGCCATTTTTACATTTTTTTGCTACTACCAGATAATTATATTTGCGTTAAATTAGATATGAAGGCGTTAATGATGGCCAATAATTATAGCATTCCTGGTTCGCAGTGTCTCTCATGAGCTGAATAACATCAGAGGGAGGGAGCAAGAAGGAGGAGGAGGAGGAGGAGAAAGAAAAAGAAAGAAAAAGAATAGGAAGGAGAAGAAGGAGAAGGAGACGAAAACGAAGACGAAGGCGAAGGAGACGGAAAAGAAGAAGAAGAAGAATTTAAAAAGAAGTAATTAGAGTGAACGACTTAAGTAATCCTGTCTTCATTATAACACACACACACACACACACACACACACACACACACACACACACGCTGTTCCTCCGTGTTATGAGTCCACTTCACTTTATAAAATTACTTGACACTGACCCAAATAACATCATTAAGTGATGAAGCAGCACGTGAAGGGTTAGAGGAAGGAAGTCTAGAGAACGAGCCAAAGTGAGACCAAACTGAGACCAAAATGAGCCAGTGAGACCAAACAGACCGAAATGAGCCAAGGTGAGACCAAACTGAAATCAAAATGAGCCAGTGAGACCAAACAGACCGAAATGAGCCAAGGTGAGACCAAACTGAGACCAAAATGAGCCAGTGAGACCAAACAGAGACCGAAATGAGCCAGTGAGACCAAACAGAGACCAAAATGAGCCAGTGAGACCAAACAGAGACCGAAATGAGCCAAGGAGAGACCAAACTGAAACAAATGAGCCAGTAAGACCAAACAGACCGAAATGAACTAATGTGACACTGAAATCAATATGAGCCAAAATGAGACCAAACTGAGACCAAAATGAGACCAAACTGAGACCAAAGTGACCGAAGGTGAGACTAAAATGAGCCAAAGTGAGACCAAACTGAGACCGAATTGAGCCAAAGTGAGACCATAGTGTAACCAAACGGAGACCAAAATGAGCCAGTGAGACCAAACTTAGATCAAAATGAGCCAAAATTAAGCTAAACAGACCGAAATGAGCCAAGATGAGACCAAAACGAGCCAAACTGAGACCAACCTGAGATCATAGTGAGGCAAACTGAGACAGGCCACAACACCCGCTGATCACGACATTAACCGAGGTCTGCAGAGTTGGACCAAAAACAGGTAATTGGGCACAGGGGGGGAGGAGGAGGAGGAGGAGGAGGAGGAAAAGAGGAGAGAAGAGAGATAGGATAAGGAAACTGAAACGTGGGAGAAGGAGGGCCCGGCAAGGAGGAAAATAGGAAGGGAAGAAGAAAAAATGGAAGGGAGAGAATTGGAGACAAGGAGAGAGACAGTAGAAGGAGAAGGAAAAAGGGATGGAAGGAGGAAACGAAAAAAGGAAAAATTTAGAGAAAAGAGAGGTGGAGGAAGGAGAAAAACGGGTAGGAGAAGAAAGCAACGTAAGAGGATAGTCCATCCATCCATCCATCCATCATCCAATCCTACATTGCCCCATGAGAAGCGTAGGAGCCCGGGGCTATGCAGATGGTCTCGACAATTAAGATGAGAGTGACCAGCCTCACTCATCCCTGAGTGGCATTACGTGAGCAATCAACCCCAACCACCCCTTGGATATAAACCTTTACTGGCTCAATCCGACTGGAACGCAATAATTACCCACTAAACCACCAGGTGCCAAAATTTGGTTATATGGTTACCACCCAGCGTAGTAAGTGGTTTCTTGGTGTACAGGAAACCATTTGGCTTGTCACTCAGTGTAGAGTCACCCACAGGCAGAAGGAAAAGGAAAGAATGAAGGAAAGAAAGACAGAAGAGGGAGTGTAAAGTCACCTGTAGGCAGAAGGACAAGGAAAGAATGAAGGAAAGAAAGACAGAAGAGGATGGAAGGAAAGAAGGATCGAAAAAGGCAGAGACTATAGTAAAAGAGGAAAAATAAAGGAAGGGAAAGACAATGAGAGAAAGGAGGAAGAACATAGAAAAGAGGAAGGGGAAACAAAGGAATGTAAATACGTGAAGAAAGATGAGGAAAGAGAGGGAAAGGAAAAACGCAGAGAGAAGGGAGGAAGGACCAAGAAAGATAGAAGAGAGAAGAGAAAAAGAGGCAACAGAAAGAGGAGCAAAATTAAGGAAGAAAGGGGGGATGGAAAGGAGGTTAATATAGATAGATAGATAGATAGATAGATGGATGGATAGATATTATCTCTCTCTCTCTCTCTCTCTCTCTTTTTATATATATATATATATATATATATATAGATAGATAGATATATATCTATATATATATATATATATGACTGAGGAATGTTAAATTTGTAAAGGAAAACATATTAAAGGAAAAATTGAAAATAATTTTAAAAGGGGGAAGAAAGAAGCAGTAGAATGCAAAGAACAGAGGAAGATGAGGTGGAAAAGAGGAAGGAAATACAGGAGATGGAGACAGACAGACAGACAGAGAATGGCAAGAAGAAGACGGAAAGAAATGAAGACAGCAAGTGACGAAAGAAAGAATAAGGTAAGGAAACGTAAGGGAAGGGAAGGGAAAAGGGGAAACACAGAGGGACTTGTAAAAGGGAAGGCAAGGGTACTAAAACAAACCAGGAAGAAGGAGTAAGGAGGAGGAAAGAAGCAAGGGTGAGGGAGGGAGAGGAGAAAGGAGGAAGTAGGGAAAGAGAAAGAAAGAAGGGAGAAGAGAAAGGTAAGGAAAGGTACACCTATGATAGGGCGGTGATCCTGCCATTAGTAGTAGGCAAGTGGGCTTCAGAAGAGAGAGAGAGAGAGAGAGAGAGAGAGAGTGAGAGAGTGTCAGCGTAGTCCCTTATCTGCCATGGGAGATACGGACGGGAGAAGGGGAATGGGGAGAGAGGGATTGTCGAAGGGAGGGAGGGAGGGAGGGAGGGAGAGGATAGGGGCAGGGAGGGAGTGGGCTAGCGAATGGAGGGAAGAATAGGTATGACGGAAAGGGGGAGAGTCTGAGGCCGACGGAACTTAAAAGGCCGGTTCACACGAGCAAAATCGCGGTCGTTTTTTGCCGGAATTTGCTTCCCGATAGAAATTCCGGCCGCTTTTTTCGCCGGTATGGAGAGACCGACATGTCGGTCTTTTTTTGCCGGAATCGGGGGAAAGAGGCCGGGCCGATTTAAATGGAAGCACCGAACAAGGCAAAGCTCTGGGAACGAAGACGAATACGACATCTTGTGTTTACACTACTACCACAACTAATCTCACTTTAACGTTGATTCCAGTTTGGGTGTATCTGATATGAGCATGAGTATAAAAGTATGATTATTTAAGTATGAGTGAAAGGTAAAGGAATCTTGTACATGATTTATGCTTAAGAAAATTTATGCATACGGCCCCTGAAGCCACTGGAAGGCTGAGTGGCAGTAAAGGCCTATTCACAGGAACCAAATCGCGGGCGTGAGTTTTTTTTTTTTTTTTTTTTTTTTTTCCTATCGACCATTGGGGCCGGAGCCCCTGGTCATTAAGGCAAAATATATATATGTATATACAATGATATATATATACATATTTATATATACGAACATATATATATATATATATATATATATATATATATATATATATATATATATATATATATATATACTGTATATATATATATATATATATATATATATATATATATATATATATATATATACATATACATACATACATACATACATACACGCATCCATGCATATGAACATACACACTTTCATGCACACGTACAGCCGACAGCAGAAGTTCGTCCTTCTTAGCGTGCGTGATACGAGCCTGTTGATCTGGTAACACTGTATGAGATAGAGTTGACAGGTAGGCTTTAAATGGCTAATATTAAAGAAATGTGTTCGGAGATAAGAACACATTCCCTAATGATAATATTAATTTGTAGCAGGTGGGATAATGTTATTGTGAAATGTTTGACACTGGTGTATGAAGATTCTTCGTTACGGACACAGACGCATAGGATTATTTGGACTGGACTGATGTTGCCAGCAAGTATTATATGAAATATTATAGAACGATTGCAGTCCTAAAGGTGAGGTTGCAAGAAAACACTAATTACGATGTCAGTTACACACTAAACAAACACAGAAACTGACAGTTCGTGTTTCGCCAGTATGCGGTTTAGTTTTACAAGTTGAATCACTTCCTTTTCCGACCTCTCTCCCCACCCGTCTCTTCTCTTCCTAGTCATGCTCTGCCATCATCCACGTTTTATCGTTAATGCTGAATACCGTATGTCTGTAGATAAACTGTGGGAAACAATATAAAAGTGTCAAATGAGCTTCATTTCCTCCTCCATCGCTTGAAATGTCATCCATGACTTGAATATAAATGTTAGTAACATAAATAAATCGTCACTGTGGTGGTTAGGAGACATTACTCGTCACATTATATAACATTTATATAACCATCGTTAATACAGTGCTCCAAATACACTCCCTCTCCACCCCCTCGCCGTCTCCTCCCCTCCCCCTTCCACTGTCTCCATCACTTCTCCCCCCTCCCTTCCCCCCCTCTACCAGTACCCCTTGTTTCTCTCCCTCAACACCCCCAACCCTTCCCAACGATTTCATTTAACTGACTCTGCTTCTGTTTACCTCCCTAACTAGATCGGTTCTTCATAATTTGAATACAGTTATTACCATTTACAGGACTTTGAGTCTTAATTGTAATGACATTATAAACACAATACTCGTGCATGTTATATTGCCAACTGTATTACACACAAGTAACCAAATTACTTACATAACAATATGTCCATCGTAACTATCAGTGTTCAATACCATCCCCCCCTTGTGGATTCCTTGCCTCCTCGCCTCCTTCCCGCTTTCTGTATCCCTCACTCCTCCCTTCACGTTATAACATATTTATCTGTGTCCCAGCTTGTAATATATGTAATCCCTTCCCTCACCCAAAATATTCCTGCTTCCATAATCCCCTCCCCCCCCACACACATTGTGTTCCGCACTAAAGTGAGACCTATGAGATACGTCTACTTATATATAATTTAAAACAATATGCCATCGACATACTTTGATCTGAACTCCCTCAACGCATGATCTTACAAGGTCAGAGAATGCAGTCAGCAAGATTATCCCTATCATTCCATTCCCATAGCTGCATTGCATGGTTAGAACAAAAGGTAACGGCATGGCTGTCCGTCAGCGCCCTGAACATCTGTTCTGCAACTGCCGATATTATCGATACAGGAGTGACAAGGACTCGGATGGATAGGA